>NW_026251866.1:0-30932 GCF_025024155.1 Gamsiella multidivaricata
GTCAAGTCGGCCAGATAGCGCGAGTTTAACGGGTAACTGACCAAGCTAAATGCGGCGGTTGCACAAGACTAATGCGCGTGCCCTGTTCTTCTACTCCAGGGGTCTTCCCCACCCACATCGGCTGGTCAGGGGAGGGTAATTTTGAACTGACCCGATCCTTTGTCATAGATTGGTCCAAGTCAAGTTCCCACCCTCCTCACCCCTCATGACAGTATGCTTTCAAGTTCCTAGCACAAGCCATCTGAGCCCTCTGTGGCTTCTTCTCATAACAGCTTCAGGAGTAGCCCCTACAGTAATTAAAGTGGTTGTATATGTACAATGTACAGCAGACTCATTGGCATGACGGTTCGGTATTATCCATAAAGATCCATAGCGATGGCAGTGATGACTCACACGCGACTCCGAGTCTTTATTGCGTGAGAGGACTGTAGACAGACGCGGACCGACCATAGACTACTTCTCTTCATCCCAGTGGCTTCAACATGACAAAAAAAAAAACGAAGCGAGACGTGCAAGATGTTACGCTTCTCCACCAACAGTGCTGCTGATCTTTGTACCTTTCAGGGCTCGGATTAAGGTCCCAGACCATTCTCAGTTGGTTTTCTCACGATAGAGACAAAAAAAAACCCCTCTTTTCAGAGTTCTCATGACCCTAGGTGACAGGTATAGTTCCCTAGTTTCCTAGTCATGATGTCGCTCTGGTCCAGGTACCTTTGATCACTACATGTGTAAGTATTGTGCCACAGTCGCCTTTATAGTGTGTAACCATGACTGAAAAGTATGGTCTGATCCGGAGAACATGTACGACCAGTGTGAAACCGGAACTCTCCTGTCGATGATCGCACTTGGTCAACCGACCGGAATGTGGATACCCAGTATCCCCACCCCCTGGGTTCTTAGCATTCTAGATCATCGATGATGATATCATATTTTTTTAATCTCCAAGGAGACAAGGAGAAAGGAGGTATGCTATGGTCTATAGTGCGACACATGGGATCGAGGATCGCCGCATCTTCTGGGAACTCGCAAGCACCACCAATTAGGCGCCGGGGCACCAAAAAAAAAAAAAAAAAAGAGGGGTGGCAAGAAAGGAGTACCGAGAGGATGGACGTCTTCTGATAGGCTGAGGTTAAAAACCACGCTAACCCCCCTCTTTCTATTTTTTTCTTTTTTGTGTATCCGCGACAAAAGGGTTCCGTCATACGTGTATACACACAGCGCGACAGTGTCATCATCAACCTCCGTCTCCTGTGTTACTAGGCTGACCCTGTCCGAACACGGATGTGTACCGATTTAGAGCAAACCACATCCACCATTGTCTTTTTTTTTTTTTTTTTTTTTTTTTCCTATTCCTGACGCGACCCCAGGGAAAGGCATGCTGGTTAACGGAAACTAATTATCATTTTTCAACAGCTGTGTAGAATCTCACAACTCTGTGGTTTGCGATCCCAGTTCGCGCTAACAACAGTTTGTCTCTTGCGACACACAAAGCTGCATGGATATCCTCTGCTCCGAACCCTATTACGTGAGACTGCATCCGTAAGATTACATACACATTGCTGGGACACAGCCAGGGTTCCTACGTTGCTGGTGCAAGACCGCGCAAATAACATGTGCAAGAAAGGGACAATAATGAACGGGAAAAACTAAAAATTATTGTCAGCGTGGCCGGCTGACGGAAACGATAATGCGAGATAACGTCAACAACAGGAGGGCAATTGAAGAGGAGAAAGAAATACGCGGTGAAGTTTGTTTGTTTTGTCCCTGTCCATGATGCAGACGCGATTTGGCCACCGTTCCTACTTAATCTATGGGCACTTGACTATGTCGCACTCCTCTCTCAGTAGGCTAATGTAAGGCGAACAAGATGATGTAAAAGGACGAGGATAACGGGTGGCCGACCTTAATGTCAAACGGCGTAATGGACTGCATGCGTGGATGGGTACTTTAGGATGCTGATAAGCAACCTGCTCAATTGCCCACTTCTGCTGCTCTTGCACAGGGACCGGCTAGAAAAGGACAAGTCGTGTAATGCATTTATGCAATCAATATCCAAAGCTGGGTGTAGGACACTCCTATCGCACGCTACACTGCTAGACTACTAGTGTCATACTAACTGTGCCCTGTCCCTTTCTCCCCCACTACGATTCTCGTCGGTATAAAAGCATCAGCAGGTGCGCACTCTTATCCGCCCGTTTTCTCACCCTCTTTTCTTCTTCTCCTCAACGATTTGAAAGGCAGTTGCTCCGAAGATCGTCTTTACTTCTCCCCCTCTCTCCCCTTTCTCCTGCACCCCGTACACGTTCGCTCCTTTGCATCCCTTGCCCACTCCCGCTGTCTTTTGCTGTGCCCTTGTATCACTGATACTCCCGTCTTCGACATTTCCGCCTATTCGCCTATTCAATCCAATGGACACCTCAAATCCCATCGACAGTACAGGGTCATATTTTGACCTTGTCAAACCTATCAGCATTCCAAATATCACCTCATTTCACCACGAGCCAGACATAGATGGGATCTTGCCAGACCAAGGTAATGAGGAAAACGAGCGGCAATCACAAGCAACAAGCAGCAGTAACAAAAACGACAATCACCACCACCACCACAACCACACATCTACTACCCCTCCCCTTCTCACACTTTCCCTCTCTCCTCTTTCTCTCAACTGTTCAACACAAACGTTCCATCCCAACGGCCATGTCTTTGGACCTGATCAGTCTATTTATTGACATCTTTCCGCCCAAAACACTTCTTCCATCTCTCATCACTGCACGCGACCACGCATGTATTAGACACAGTAGACAAGGATGTCCTCCCAGAGTACCTACAGTCCTTCCATGACTCTGGCATCAGCAGTGCTAGATTGAAGCGATTTAACTGGCTGCATCCAAGGAATTACTCTGGCGACGGATCCCTCAGCGATGATTACGCCCTGTCGGCCTATGGGACGAGTGTCTCCTCCCCTCGAGGCGAAGCATGGGAGATTGTCGATCGTGGTAATGTTATTTTTTTCCCTCGTTTTGTTTGTTGTTGCGGTACCCCACGAGGATGAGGATGAGGTCCGTTCATTTTGGGATGGCACTAAAAACTAATGCCTACCCTTTGGCTATCATGCACAGGGCCTAGGAAAAGCATCGATGAGTTGTGGGACGAAGTATTCGAATATCAGCAGCGGATAAAGCTGCTCGAAGAGGTCCATCAAGCACAGGCGGCGGCGGCTGCTCAAAGGCAATACCCAGATCTTGATCAAATCGAATGTAGTCAAGAACGGTTACAGCGACAAGTAAGAGGAGGAGGCGGCGAAGATACCTCCGATCGGGTGTGGCCCGAATATGGTGACGGCTCCGAGACATGCTACACACCTTGTTCGTCCACGATGTCCGGGTCGGGCCTGTCGACGGTCGCACCAAGTCTTGTTTTGTTCGCTACAAAGACCATGGCCACGTTGGGTCAAACTCCGATGAAGATCACCTCAGGGACGCTGACACAGATCGATAGAACGACCGTCTATGCCTCCCGAAAGGGAGTCCGATCCGACCGCGGATCTGCTCTCCACCTGCTGCACTCGACCTTTGGCGCCTTCGCGTGAAAAAAAAAAGTAATACATGCATGCGAGGGGGACGTATACATGCATGCAGCACAGAAACAAGCGCGCAGCTAGACCAGTCTTAATAGTCCTTTCCACTTTTTTTTCCCTTCATCTTCTTTATACATGCTGCTGGCTCAGTTTGGGTCGCTTCGTAGCCTCCCTTGTACATAGTGAAACTCAATAAACTACTAGAATAATCATTTTTTTCCTTCAGTTGCTCTTATTCTTGGAACACCCACTCCCTTCTCGGCATAGCCCTTTTCGTAAAAAAAAAAAAAAAAAAAAGGACTGATGAGAACTTGAGGCATAGACACTTCGCTTGAATGGCACTGCAAGAACTTCAAGCTGTGAAAAAAAAAGAAAGTCTCGTGCAATTGCCGATGGTCATCGAGTTGTCATGTGGAGCAGGATACCCCAAGGATACAGGCGCATCATCATGATCAACGCAGTACAAGAAGAGCAGGAATAAAAATGCACCCACAACGATGTGCTTCGATGGTTTTAGAATCGATTCACAGGTTATATGCGCCCCATCCATTAATTCGGTTAGCTCCGGCACAGGATACTGGCACTCTCGACTTGCAAGGATCGATTGTCGATTGTCTATAGGACAGGTCGGGTGATCCGAATGGAATGGATCTTGAGGCCAGAAAAGAATCCATATCCTGGGCCGCACTGTAAGATTCCTCAAAAGGATAGGGTGGTGACCTGTTAGCACCCATGGGAGGTATGTATGCATGCGGCCGTTCAGTGGACGCGTGATGGCTGCTTCTTTGATCCCCTTATAAGAGGTTCCCTTATCCTCGTCCTTCTACTATTATTGCCTCTTGTTTTTTTTTTGGTCCGTTCCTGTCCCTTACTCCTGTTCCCCCCGCAACCAGAGGGGTGTCCGTTGCATTGCGATGCATGTCCATGTGTATATATATAACTATTTATTTATTTGAATCCTGACCCTATCAGCTGGACGTCGAGGGGACAAAGGGGGTTATCATGAACAAAACACACATTATTATTGCACATTCAAACATAAAAGCACGTTCAGGCCGTAGAGAGACGATAGGCAGGATTTCCTCCATTTTATTAGATTTTGATAATTGTTGGCAGCAAGCCAGCAGCAAAGTTACAAAGGACGCTTGTTTGATAGGTAGTATGTAGCAAGAGAGTAAAAAACACACACACACACACACATCCACACACCACACACACACCCACATACACAGCCTATGGCTGACTAGAAGACAGGTTGAGCAGAGGTAACTGTCTAGTGAGGGCGCGGCAGCGGATAGGATGGTCAGGCAAGGAAAAAGGGGGAAGGGAGGGGAGGGGGGGAATGGAAGAACAGAGTTTCGTTCCTTGGGACACACACACAAGGAATCAAAAATAAGAGAAAAAGACGCGCATCTCAATCAGTCCTGCAGAGAACCGGAAAGTGGGAATCCTGATGTTCGCGATGGAGTAGTATCAATTGAGTGATGTGAGAGAAGATCAAGGAGAAACGAGAACGAGATGCAGTCGAAGAAATACAAAGTGAAGGGGCGTTGAGCAACGATGCCTGAAGTGCAAAGAGGCAGGGATTGCTGTCGCAGAAAATCGAGGGGTGGGGGAGAGCGAGAGCGAGATAGAGAGAGAGAGAGAAAGAAAGAAAGAGAGAGCCGCCTTCAGAGAATGAGACAGAACTTGCACTTGGCTGCCGAGTCCGATTTAGAGTGTCCAGGCAGCTCCTGCTCCGGTGCTTTGATCGTCAGGTGGACTATTGTCGTTGCGCCGGACTGGATTTTGTTGGATTCGAGTGTGGAGCTGTCGGCGAGGAACTTGCCCAAGTAGAGGATCTTTAGACTCTGGGGTGACGCAGGCTTCTCCTCCTGCCACTCCTTGGGCCAGCTCTCAAAGACTTTGCTCTTGACGACCTCAATGGTGTCTGTGGGCTGGAAGGTGAACGTTGTGCGTGAACCAGAGACGAGGAGTAGAGTCAGCGCGACCTTGTCGGCATCGACGGTTGCTGCAGCAGCTGTTGCAGGTGTGGATGAGGGAGTGTCGGCCATGGTTCTACTTGGCTGGTATATGGTTGATGGTACGCGACGGGCAAGAGTCTGTTTCTTGTTTGGCGGGGTTTGATAATGAGGATGATGAGGACAAAGATGAAGATGCTGATGCTGGTTGCCAGCGAGAGAAAGAGAGAAAGAGAGAAAGAGAGAAAGAGAGAAAGAGAGAAAGAGAGTGAGAGAAGGGATCAGAGGGGCGAGATGGGAAGATTAATGTTGGATGAGGATGAGTCAGTGTGGGATGGAGTGAGATGGGGTGGGATGGAGTGGGATAATGGGAAGTGAGATGGTGAAAAAAGAGAGACTGAGAGGGTCACAGACCAAGAGGTCACAGTTTGGAATGGGCGCACAGGTCAGTCAGGATGTATGTATGGGGTGTATGAGGACACGAGGTGGTGAGGTTAAGGAGATGAAGATGAAGAAGAAGAAGAAGAAGCGGAAAAGAGGGTATATGGATGGTGTTTCGTTGATGGGAGTAGTGGTGGGTCAGAGAAGGGAGAAGAGAGAAAGAGAGAGAGAGAGAGAGTGTGTGTGTGTTTGTGTATGTGTATGTGTGTGTAAGAGGACCATTGGCCCTGTCTTTGTCTCACCCTTTTGTCGCCCGCGAGAGGGAGAGGGAGACGAAAACAGTGGCGAGAGAGAGAGAGAGAGAGAGAGCGTGCAAACACTCTGTTGCTCGTGCGTCTTTGGCTTCTCTTCTCTCATGCCAATATGGACGGACATATCCCCATGCCATCCAGATAAATAATCATTATAGCCCACAGCATTCGCCATTCATTCGGTCATCCCCACCTCCACTCCATCGCCCTCCTCTCCCTTTCTCCCTCTGCCTCCTCCGTTCCTTCATCGCATTCCCCCCATACTTTCCCTCCCTCCTTTCTCCATCTTCTTCTCTCAGCAACGACTAGGACACCTCATCTGCAGCAGTAGCACCACCCACGCGGATCTCTTTTCACACCCTCTACTCTTCCGCGCTCTTCCTCTCCTCTCTCGCGCCCTCTTTCCCCCCTCTCTCCCCCCTTCCTTCAATGGATCTTTGATCGATCGACACGACTCCTTCCCTCCCCTGCGACACCCACAATCGACATAACCTGCCGAAAGAACACCATCCTCCTCTCGTTCTCTCCTCCACAAAAACGGAAACAAGACAGAAGGCACTGCCCAATTGCCCAATTGCCCGCTACTGGTTGCTTTATCCTCCTCTCCATTCTCCTTCCAGGGTATGTCAAAAAAAGAAGGAAAAGCCGCATCCTCCCTGTCTCTTGCCTTTCCCACTGCCACACGATCGACTGCTCGACTGCTCGACTGCTCGACTGCTCATAAACGGATTCCTTCTGTCTCACTCACTCCCGCCCACGCAAATTGCGCCCAATGACAAAGTGAATCATAGCCCCCCACCCAATAACCGCGTTGCGCTGCACTGCGCTGCCCAACCTTTGCCCTGCCCAATTGCAGGTGTCAGTGCAGGATGATCTGCTCTGCCCCTTTACTCTTCTTGCAAGCACCCCCGCCCGCGTGCCCCTGCCCCAAGGGTGGCCTCTCCCCCCGTGCTCTTTTAATGTTACTCAACGGTCGCATATATTGCTTCAAAAAAGAACAAATCTCACCTGCATACAGAAAAGAGAGCTCCATATTGCGTGCCGATCCCTCGACACTCCGCTCTGCAGGACACTCTCCTGCTTCACTGTCGTGCTGTAGAAGCCCCATTGTGAGCTGGGCTACACCCATTGCGCAGAAGAAGAGATGGCGGCCCAACAGCATCCGCTGCCCTGCCCCACAGCAATCAGCTCCTTGCTCATATCGTGCCCTTGTACCTGAATGACATGCCGCCCTTTTTTTCCCTTTGTTTTTGTCACAGATCTGTCCACCTGCCCACTCTCACTCTCTCGTCATCTTACCCCTCTTTTTCTGTTTCCTGACCATTTCGCTCCACTTCAATCCATCCGTCGCAATTGTCATGTCCGAAGCAGCAACTAACCTCGTTATCTCTCTCTTTCTCCCTCTTTTTTTTTTTTTGGCTGTTGCGCCATCACCCTTCTGTCCCACTCCTCTTTCTCCTCCCACGTCTCTGCACAATTCCACAGCACTGCAACTATACGCGATACCATCTTCCATCATAGATCTCGTCTTATTCCGCAATGGGGTTTCTATTCGGCTTCCTGTGTGGGCTGCTCTTCTTGCCGCTTAGTATCCTAGCAGGTCTGTATTGTTTTTTCACCTACGCAGAGTCTTACTCCGCAAAGAAAGAAGAGCAGCTCAAAGAGGAAAAGCGCAAAGAACAGGAACAGGAACTCGATTTCGACGACATGCCCTCGGCTCTCTATGCCTCCTATCTCGCGTCTCGGCAACAAAACGGCAATGGATTATCCGGAACGGGTTCGATACCCGAACACCTGGACCCTCAGTATCAATTCGCAGGCTGGATTTCCGTCAAACGGATACCCGAGGTCGACCACCGCATCATCGAGCCCTCGCTCAAGAAAGAAAAAAAGAACTCGAACAGGAACGGACAATTGAGTGGTCGCATGGGTCTCACACTAGACGAGGGTGTGCAAGGCAGAGGAGTTGCTGGATCAATGGGAGCGGCCGCAGCCATGCAGGATCCTCGGTTCACCTATCTCGACACTCAGAATCCGCACCTTTCGCTGCCAGCCTGTCTGCAGGCGCGCTTCAAGGACTCAAAGTACGGCGTAATCAAAGGCGCATCCATGTTCATTTACGAGAACGAGCACATGCGCGATTGTTTGGGCGTCATCACTCTGCCCAACTACCAGATCTCAGTCCCGGGAGAACAAAAGGATAGCCACATCTTCTCAAAACGGAACCCCATATGGCTCAAGCACCAGCCCAGCCCTCATCATGGAAGACATTCCACCTCCAGCTCCGACGCTAGTCCGCCCACGTCGAAGGATTACTATCTGTCAATGGTCAGCAGTGTCGACAAGGAGGAGCTTTATTTCACGCTGCTTCGATGCTCCAAGCTCAAGCCGAACTCACGGTCGTTTCTCAGAGAGATCCCCAAGCGGGTAAGTTGCATTGTGGGGATATATAGAAACCCCCACGAATCATGAAATTAGCAAGTGTGAGCAGATTGAGGCCCGCTGGCTGAACCAATACCGCGCCATTCGCGTTTTTTTTTTCCTTTTTTATAATCATGTAATCTATTGATAGGACTCAACTCTCTTTGACAAGTCTGCCATGAACACACTAATCAGGAGCATTCACTCGAATGAACATCAGTACCAGTCAGCATGGCTCAACGCGATGCTGGGCAGGATTTTTCTAGGGATATACAAAACGCCCCAGGTCAAAGACATGGTGTTCCAAAAGATGGTCGACAAGTTGTCTCGCGTACGCCTACCCAACTTTCTGAACGACATGCGGATGAAATCAGTACACCTTGGCGACGGCGTCCCTTTAATCACCCGGCCCAAGCTCCTGAGCTTCAAACCCAATGGCGACTTGGTCATGGATATGAATCTTCTCTATCAGGGCGGATTCAGAGCCGAGGTCGAGGCCGAGGCTGTTGTCACCGTAACAAAAAAGATTCAGCCCATCAAGGTCTCATTGGTCCTTGTCATGACCCTAGTCCGGCTAGAGGGGCGCCTTCAGGCTTGGATCAAACCGCCACCGTGCAACAGGATATGGTATGGATTCTATCAGAAGCCCCAAGTAGAGATGAAGATTGAGCCGGTCGTGTCCGACAAGCACATCAAGTCCAACCTAATCATCAAAGCGATCGAGAACAAGATGCTGGAGGCGCTTGCAGAGACAATGGTGCTACCCAACATGGACGACATTCCCTTCTCAGACTCTGAGGGCCTCGGCGGTATCTTTGGCGAAGAGATCTTGCCTGGAGACGGAGCAACGACCCCACCACAACATCTGAAGCAACAGCACGCTCACACAGTACCATCGCCAAACCGAGCACATAGTCCTCCAACGCGCTCTGCGACAATCAACCTCGTAGAACCTGTACTCAGCACACCGCGATCAGCCATTGAGCTCCCCAGTGACTTGCGACACCGAACTGAGACAATGACAATACCGGAGCTATACGAGAGTACTAGTAGCGCCAGATCCCGTCCTTCCCATGGCGACGAAATCCTGCAGGCCAACTACTCGTACGACAACCAGAGCCGAACTGCCAGCGCTCAAGATGATGACCCACTGCAGTCTAGTACACAGCGACCAAAACAGCCAGCAGACTATTCGGAGAGCCATACAGCTAGAACTCTAAACGTGCCTGGAAGTCGCAGCACCAAGGCTGGTGAGGATTCTGTGTCAAGGACTCAGAGTCCGGACAGCGCCAAAAGTACCACTAGCAGTAGCAGACTGCTAAACCGCAGGAATCCTGGTCATACCTTGGAACCAGTGCATGGCCACAGAGAATCCCTGGACCCGAATTCTCCTCTGTCTTATACCACAGGAGTATCCGCAGGGAGCGTAAACGACTCGTCTCATTTCCCGGCCACAGAGAGCACGCGCCCCGCCGAGGACGATTGGTCCCAATATGGCATCTCCGAGTACGAACCATCGGCGCCTGAGGGCGGCAGAATCAACAGCAAGGACAAGAAGAAGGTGAAGGAAAAACCAAAGGCTTCCGAGAAGGACGTTGACCTCATGTCTGTACATTCCAAGGATTCGGGAGACACTGCTTCCACATACACCGGCAACACGCATCTGACAGACAACACAGGGCAGTCCTCTACGCTATATGGCCACAGCAGCAGTAGTAACTCAATCATCGATTCCCCATCGTCGAGATCAGACAAGTTTTCGCTGAGCAGGATGTTTAATGGTTTTCGAAAGAAACACACCAAAGGTGCGCATTCAGGGTCTATGCTGCCAAATCCTACGAACGGACTTGGTCGAGAGGACGATCAGGATTCGAATTCAGTCTTGCTGGAGGAGGCCGAGAGCGCGAACCTGGACACGGAAGGATCTCTGTATCATGGATCGGCGGACTACGAAGCTGGGCGCACACCCACACCATCTCCAGGACACCACCTTTCGAGCTCCTTTCAACCGCACCACCGCAAAAAGTTCGAGTCAACACCCAATCTCTCCTCAGTCTTGTATACAGGAGAGCGACAAGGCGGCTCTGCGAGTGCTGATGGTGCGCCGATCAGTAGCGCCGACTCTGCGCACTCGGTACAGGAGGAGTACGAATATGTTTCCATGCAGCGCCAAGGCTCCCCAGTCGCATCCGTATACGCTGCCAGCCTTTTTGATGATTCACATGGCCAGCCGAGTCAGGGACCATCAGCCTCCGTCTCGAAACATCCACCTCTGCAGCACCATCCCTTGATGAACTTTAGCCCAAGGTTGGGTACGGCGCTTCGCAAGCTGCGTAATCGACCTCGCGCAGGCAGCGCATCATCCAAAGAGGACCTTTCTATTCCACCAGGGGATCTTACTGGGGCACTGCAGCAAAACCAGGGCGTATCCGGATCCGACACCTCGAGTCAGACCAGCAACGACAGTTCCACTACCAACACAAACAACGACGCTGGCGCGCGGCCACGCCCTGCCTCGGTTCTCGGTAGCCCTTTGGAAGATGAACAACCGTCCAAGAACCCGAATACTTCCATCTCAGCTATGGGTTTACAGTCTGGGCGTCCCAAGGCAAATCCAAGTACAGCGCCCCTGATTGTATTACAGAAGCCATCGCCGCACCTGGGTCACATTGAACCACCGTCTCCTATGTATGCTGAGGGAATGTTTCCGGATGGGGGCTATCATGGTATGCAAAGTTGCGATGAGTTCTGAATTCATGGCTATAGCCTCTCGCAGACTGTTCTAACGCGCTTTTTTGTTCGGTTCTTTCTTCCTTTCTTTTTTTTTTTCGGTTTAGAACGAGCATCTATGGATGACAGCCGCCTTCTGTCCATGCGCCACCAATCTTATAGCGCTGTCAGTGTAAGATCAGATCGCTACTCACCCAATGTTGGTTCACTGAGCCCAGTTCTCAACGACAGACTGACAGCCACAAGCGGCAGACCCAGGAGACATAGCATCAACCATCCGCCAACTGCCTCTCCTGTAGCATATGCCATGCATCACCATTTTATGACTCATGGTCTTGGAGTCACACCAACTTCGCCTCTTCGAAGAGAGTTCACTCGGGACGATGATGATACCGAGTTCAGTCCAACAATGACTTTAAACAGAGGCGGCTCTGGTAACAGCAGGAATCGGGACAATACTGATGCCCTATCCATGCGGTCTGCAGAGTCACATTCGCCCAACGACTCACAACCTCATCGCTCCAGCACGTTTCGTCATATCTTATCGTCTCTGGGAGATAAGGTCAAGAAGAAAAATGTCCCACAACAGGGCTTTCATCCGAGTAGCGATGATCCCTACAACACCGTGGGCTTTGTGGGCATGGCCGGAATTATAGCGATTGGCCGGGCAGGAACCACCTATGGCACTGAGGACGATCCTTATGCCCAAGCTGGCGGCGTTGAGGAGCGCAAGGAGTTGCAACGTGCTTCAATGGACAGCAACCGACCCCACCATAGTCAAAATAGTGATGGGGAGTCATTATTTCGTGCCACAGAGGAACGGAAGATGAAGGCTGGTTTGGGCCCATTGTTGGAAAGTCCGACCACTCCTCCGACACAGTCGATCATGGGCAAGGCTATCGCCATAGACGTCGATCATCATAAGGAGTCTCTGCATGCGCGTCCTGGTTACATTGGCGAATATCCCACGCCTGTCCGTATGCATTCGATGTTGAACAGAGAGGCAGCGGCGGTTCGATCAGTTGCGGAGCAAGAGGAGGAACAGGACGAGGAGGATGATCCACCGAAGGATGTCGATCATGAACCTTCATCGAGCACGAGAGCAAGCAGCTATTCACTGTCCCTGGATGTCAGTCTGTCCCCGTCTCTGCCTCTCAGCGCCAGGGTCGCGACTGTGAAGAGCAACTCGATGCCGCCCCCACAGACTGGTATGCTTCCGGAGCCATTGCCTGTACCCACGAGTGGCGAGGAGATCCCACTGGCAATGCCGATCTATATCCGTGACAGCGGAACGAGCAGTGACCAGGGAGATTTTCGCTCCGGTAGCTCTGAGCAGACCATGGCGCGCTACGAGTATGGGACGATGGTGAACAATCCTCGGGTGGAAGAGCCTTCCCGGGACAGAGAACAGGCAGCAGTGACTGACCGTGATGACGATGGTGAAGGAGCGGTCGAGGACGACGGACGATTCCTACATCCATCATCAAAGGCTTCACCACCCAACTCCTTGCCGGGAACCAAGAAGAGCCAGCACCGGAATATCTTTAAGCGACTGATCCGTCGGAAATCCGAGGACTCCTTGACAGCGATGGCGAACGATCCCAGCCGTCATTCAAATCTGTCGTCGTCGTCGTCCTCTCTTTATATGAGCCCGAAAGCATCCCAGTCGCAGTCGTCGGTCTTGGGGACTTCGAGCACGTCTTCGTCATCGTTCTCGCTGCCGTTCCTCCACCACCACCACCTCCCCCACTACCATCACCATCAAGACCAGCAACATCAATCGCAAGGACTTGAGCAGCCGTCGTTCGACCCTTCACATCCGCAAGAATATCTTTACCAGGAACACTCGTCGACACAGGTCCCAGACCACAACCCAGATCTTATGTATCACCAGGGACAGACACCAGAGGACGCCTCGATCGCGAGGGAGGGCTCTTTGAATGGCGCGAGGACGAAAACTAGGACTCGACCACGATCTTCGACCATCCATGCGATTTCTTTAAGTCGGACCTAAGATCATCATACCTTAATGTTTATTGGACAAAATTCTTTTGCTGTGCTGAACTGTGCTTCGTGTTTGAGGTTAGGTCTTTGGCGAAAGGTTCTTCTCAATTTTGTAAATTATATAGACGATGGAGAAACGGACAAAAGACCAAAAAAAAAAAAAAAAAAAAAAAAAAAGCCGATAATAGTAATAATAAAGCGGCCATCTGATCCCTATCCATCCATGGTCATTGTTTGTCCACGTTGTTGGTGATTTTGATGGAAGTTGAAAGAGAGAGAGAACAACAGATACAGAACGCGTAGAGCGGGCATATCAGCAAAGGATCAACGAGTTGACGCTCACTGAAGGGCACTAAAGTAAACCGGGATTCGGGGTTCGAGAACGACGAGGCATGGATGGACATCGACAGCGATAAATGACCATGGACAGAAACCCAGAAGGCCGCCGTTTATTTTTATCAGTGTGTATGTTTCACTACACTTTACTGTTGTGCTGCGTCTTAGGAGTCCTTTTTTATCTTTCATTGCCACACCTCGTTAGTTGCATTTAGAGAAGCGCATGCATTTATAGAACTTTTTTTTTTTTTTTTTTTTTTTTTTTTTTACTATCGCTGTCCTCACCACCAAAGCGGAACCGATCCACAGTCGCCAAAAGACAGGTCACATTCCCCGGGCCTGCCCCTAGGGCCTACGCAACAATTGCCACACCTCATCAGTGTGTTAAAAGCTGAAAACACCTTGTTACAAGAAGGGTATCTTCCCCATCCCCTCCATGGTTGTCAACCGCCTCCTCCCTTGCAGGCAATCCAGCAGCGTCCGATCCGCTGCGTCTGGGTCAAGCAGGGGGCCAGGGCAGCTCCCGTTTACATGGTCAGCGAGTAATGCACCACACGGACATTGGTCATCGTCGCTAATGTATCCATACCCATCACTCCAGTCCCCTCTCGGTCCCTTGTATGGAGTTCGTTTCATCTTGGCTGTGATCCCCCATTCTCGCTCTCGAGCAATAGTGACCTTGCAGCGTGGTTTCCAGATCAGCTCCGTAGCTTTCTCCGCAATAAAGCCGACGAACTTGTGAATGACCTGGCGCGCAATCGACGATGGCGAGGTAAATAGACTGCCCCACTCCTTGATAAGGCTGACGGGTGTGATGCCACGGCATAAATCGCTGATGCTCCAGGTCAGATCCGGAGAGCGGTCATAATACTCGTCGCCTTTGAGCATTGATCGGGTCCCGGCGATACAGGATAGACCTCGGATGTGGGTCTCGTTGTTAGGACAAACCCATCGAATGGGTTTCGGTGCAGCAGCGGCGGCTCCAGCGCGGATCCTATCACGCTCTTGCTGCTTCTTGCTGTTCTTGTTGTATTCGGTCGTTGCAGCTCGTCCCCACTTATCAATCTGCTGTAGCCCTTCACGCCAGATCTCCTTGTGGACATCTCTAGTAGCACTGCACGTCCACAGGTGATGGTTGTCCTCGTCCTGAACATCGCAGACGCAGCAGACACGGTCAGGATATAGACTCGGGTGGCGAGCCTTCATGGTATTCAGGGTAGGCAGCATACCATGCAGCTTCTTAATATGATGTGTCCTCTGGGAGGTATCAGCAGCACTGCTGAAGAACGTGTGCACAGAGCGCTTGTCGTGGACATGGGCAAGGGTGGACCGCCACTCCACGTCGGCAAGATCTGGTATCGCTCTCTTGACACGACGTTGGGTTGTCCAGGCCTGATGACGCCTGATTGTCGTCTGCTGCTTGAGTAGCTGCCGCAGATCATGTTCCACAAGATGGTCGTGGCAATGTGCAAAAAAGCGGATGTCTTGCTGCTCGCTTAAATCAACCGACCAGGGCATTGACTCGACTCGGACGGCGGCTGTCGCCACAGTGTCTGCAATATTGTTGCCAGTGTTGGTGCTGTGCCCACGGACCCACCTCACCTCCACCGACCCAGACCGATCCTGGACAATCTTGTGTAGTGCTGCCCAGTGTCCAGAGTACGTACTACGGAACCGCTTACGAGGTAGCGTGCCCGCACGGGAACGCACAAGCTGCTGGTATTGTTGCACGACCGCTTGGTTGTCGAGCTCCATAATAATGTTTTGGTCTGGTGGTGCAGATAGGATGGCAGCTAGGAGACCCATGAGTTCTGCTTTTGCTGAAGAAGCGTACCCGTCTGTGCGGCCCTGCACACACCTGACCACGGGCTGCGATCGATCAACGACCCCAAAGGCCATGGCTACGTCTTCTTGACCAGTGTTAATCAAAGAGCCATCGGAGGAGATGACTCGCGGTGCTGTGTTGTCGACAGGAGATTCTCGCAGCTGTGACACAGCAACTGCCTCAGCGTGTGATAAGCTGACTGGTCCAATTGTGGTTCTGTCTGGATATAATGTGCCCACCTCCTCAGACAGCTGGTGTTCAGGCAGCAATGGATACGTTTGGCGTTGAGGCAGTAGACGCAACTCTCGTTGTTGTTGACGCTGTAGTCGACGTTCGCTGTTACGCAGGCGTCGGCGCTCCCGTGCCTGCTGGGTACCGTACTGGGCATGTATCGCTTGCGATGCACGTGCGCGTTGTGAGTTGATGTCTTGCAAAAGTGCTTTTCTGCGCCGAGCAGCAGAGTCTAAGGCAGCCTGTGCGCGTCCTCGTAGGCGAGCCAGGGCGGTGTGATACTGCGCGCTGTTAAGATCCAAGAGTGGTGAAAGGTTGCGGACAGAGGTACGGCTGGCTATCTCGTATCGCCTGTGATTGGCGCGCGAAGCACGGTGCACGCTGTTGACCTTTTGTTGTAAATCGCTGGTGATGGCGGCGCTTACGGTATTGTATGCAGCATGGGCGCCCTTAATTTTCAATGCACACCTGTCTGCGAGGCGAGAGAGTGCAGCATCTCTGCTGGTAGCAATTGCAGCGAGGCTGGGAACAACTTGTACCCCATTGTCCGCAGTACTGGGCGCCTGAGGTTGGGCGGGCCCCGTTGGCCACGTGATGAGAGACAAGGCAGCAACTGTGTGTGTGTTTGTTTGTGAGAAAAATATTTCTGTTGGGTCAAAGTCCTCGCGCGAGGTGCCGTTCGCAGGTTGCTTTCCTTTGTCCTTCTTCTCCTCCGACATACACCTCTCCTCTTCCTCCTCCTCACTAACATGCCGCTCAACATCAGCATCAGAAGATTCATGGACTGTAGGTGTCACAGATTCCATAGCAGCGAGACGAGTCAGGGCTTCGGCACGTCGTCTTGCTCGAGGGTCAACTAGCGGTTCGTCCTCGGACTCACTACTGGGAGCAGGAGAGGGACAGAGCCGAGTCTGGGCAGTCGGAGGCGCACTAGCAACAGCACCTTCCCCTGCTTGGTCGTGGACAACACCGTCGTCGTCGGGACGGTTGTCGTAGTCGTCGACATCGCCAGCACGTAGCGCTGTGGTGTGGTAAACCCACACGGAGTATAGACGGGGTATCCAGGTACAAGGGACGGACACAACACCTGATATGACACGATGGGAGGAATAGGTACAGGACACTCATACGATCATACCAGGCACGTGCTGCACGTGCAGTTACAGGATGTGCAAGTAGAAGGACGTGCAATTAGACAAGAGTCAATAGGGTTTGCATTTATAGAAATTTCCTTTGGTCAATAAATATCACAGGACGACAGGACCAAATGGTTCCTGGTCTGTTTCCTCACTATACTTTGCTCAACACTTGCCCCCGCACGACACTCCAAGTCGCTCCACGCATCCCTGTCCCAACACACTGTACCCTTCGATCGGTATACTCTGCCACAGCTGGCCTTCATAGCATATCGCCCAGCAAGAGTAGAGACGGGACCCGTGCGTCTGAACTGCTGCACCTCTAGTGCCCCCCCAAGTGTTCCTGCGAATCCGCTCACATTACCTGCCTGCCCCCACGACAGGTAATGATCATGATCTCATAACGAACAAGAGCGGAGGATCAAGAACAGTACCCCTCGATGCCGACGTCTGGACACAGGAGTCAAGACAGAGTCCCTTTGACCTTGCAGATCCCTAACCCGAGTGTGTTGTCGTCTTTCTTATTCTCGTAAATAGTTTTGCTGTCTTTATTATCCTCACCGTTGAAAGATCTCTTACCAGTGCCCCCACATCTGGAGCTTTATCCATACACCGTAAGATAATTATTATGTAGAGACTTCGTAAAGCAGAAGAGACTTTTATTGAGCAACATATTCACAGCTAGTACTTTTACCTGATATAGAGCCACTACACCACACTGGCAGGGTCGAATTGTTGATGGAAGCCTCTGGTCTCAAGGACTCTGCTTACGAGAAGTTGGTCTTGGAATCTCTGTTCGCTGGTTTCCCTGACGAAGGACAGAAGGCGGTCACTGCCAAGTATCCAAAGCTGGCAGATCTGCCGAATGTAGCCATGTTCCTGGACTGCGTTCGTGCTGATAGCACTCTGTTCCCTGGTCGCAAGACTGACTGGGCCAAGTGGTTTCGGTCCAGGTTCAAGACCTTAGGAGTCGGCATCCAGGCAGCATCTTCTACGGCTATGGCCAAGAAGGCTGTTAACCAGCCAGCTAACAAGGGCAAGCACCCTCGCAAGGACAAAGAAAAAGTACCTTGCAGCAAGGAGAGATGCAGCTCTAGTACACATTCTCCCGAGCAGTGCTATGTCATGCATCCTGAGTTGAGACCTCCACTCAAGAAAGCCAAGTCGTCTCATGGGCACGTCCGAGCGATTGCAGCCATGCGAAAGGCTCCAGCAGTTTCCTTACATCCGGTGAATGCCAAGAAATTGGCTGCCATGACCAAGGACATGGATGCTATTCGTAGCTCAAGTCTGGACTCTAGCTTAGCAGATGAAATTGGTATAGTTTCAATTAAAAATGCTGACTTTGCCCGCTACTTCACTGAGTTTGACCCTATCGAACAAGCAAAAAGACTATGTGCATTCAGAGGTCCTCTTGAGGACGACAATCGTATTGCAGTCAAAATGTTTGCCGACGGTAAAGAACTTACTGGTGTACTTGACTGTGGATCCACACATTCTTATATTGATTTAGCGATCACTAAAGAATTGGGGATACGGGTAGCTAGGCTACCAGGACCAGTTGAGTTAGGCGAATCAGGCGTTGAAGCTGAAAACATGCTTACATGCGACAAGGTAGACCTTTCGTGTAATGAAAGGACAAACTCCTGTCAAGTGAGTGTCATAAAAATACCTTATTATGACTTTTATATTGGTATGGATCTGTTTCCTCGCTTTGGTTACTATGTCGGCGGAATCCGCATGCCTAAACCACCTCCTTTGCCTGACATATGGATATATGACGATGATAAACCTTCTATCATACCGGACGTTCCTCCGGAAGAAGAAGAGACTATAGACTTTGCAAAAGAAAGAGACCATTTCCTTAAAGGAATCCATGATCTCCTGGACCTCAACGCTTCTATCGATCCTAAAAGCCATTGCGACTTAGAGATCATGAAAGTAGAGCTGAAGGTGCCTCCTGATTGCAAAATTTGTGTCAAATCACGCCAATTCCATGCACAGACAGCAAGTGCTGAAGTCGCACAACAAATCCTGAAATGGTGGGATAATGGGATCATAGTACCCTCGCCGAAAGGCAATCCCTACAATAACTCGCTGACACTAGCAGCCAGAAGAGATCTAGAAGGCAGGGTATTAAAGTACAGAGTTTGCTTAGACCCAAGAGTACTGAACAAGCAATTGCTTGATACAGACAATTTTCCATTGCCTCTCATAACAGATATCCTTCAAAAGACAGCTGGGCACAGTTATTTTTCCACAGTTGATCTTTCTCAAGCGTACCATCGATTACTGCTTGCAGAAGAAAGCCAACCGTATACAGCATTTACCTATAATGGGAAACAATACATGTTTGCAAGAGCGCCTTTTGGTTTAAAGCCTATGACGAGCATCTTTCAAAGAGGCATGACTTACATCCTTGGAGATCTCTCTTTCGTATGCATCTATGTAGACGACATTGTCATTTTTTCTCTCACCAAAGAAGAGCATCTAAAACATGTTAAGATTGTCATTGACAGGTTAACGAAAGCGAAGCTCATCATCAATCGAGAAAAAAGTTGTTTCTTGCGCACACAAATCGTGTTGCTAGGCTTTGTTATTGACAAACATGGGAGAAGAATTAATCCCGATAAGGTTGCTAATGTTAAATCATGGGCACCACCTACCAATTGTAAAATGGTCCAAAGATACATGGGAATGTTCAACTACTTTCGAGAGTACATCCCGTTGTATGGTACCATTGCAGCTCCTCTAGACGCACTGCGCAATGCGAAAGGTGCATTCAACTTGGATGACCTTCAAATGCGTTGCTTTGAAGGAATAAAAGGCTTGATTCCAAACGCACCAATCCTTTCTTTTCCTGACTTTAGTCTGCATTTCTACGTCGCGACGGATGCTTCCAATGTTGGTATTGGTACCGTGGTTTATCAACTGCCACTAGGCGAAAAGGATGATAGCAAAATCAATTACATCTCTTTTATGGCTCGAGCATTGCAAGACCATGAGAGGCGATATCCTGCTTACAAGAAGGAACTCCTGGGCATTATTTTTGCGCTGAGAAAATTCCACTATTACTTGTGGGGCAGACGCTTCACCTTGTTCACCGACCATAAGCCTCTGACCTTCTTGCGCGATCAGGAAAATTTGTCAAACATCATGGCGGACTGGAAAGAGACAATCTTTAGCTACGACTTCAAGATCATCCATCGTCCTGGAATTTTGAACATTATTCCTGATGCGTTGTCTAGAGCATTCCCTGAAGAATTATGGGAAAAAGACAAAATGACTGCCATTAAAGCAAGCTCAAAGCGCAATGCCGCAATGTTTAGCCCATCTGCAGGTACAGAGACGATTGACTCTACTGATCTTGCTCTTCAGATGAGCCCTGAAAGCATTAACTTAGCCGAAGGTATCCAATTACCTGACATGCCATTCATGCATCAGATTCCTGATCCTGGAGGCTGGCAAGTTCCGGGAAAGTCAGAGCGTAAGGAGATCCTGAAGAAGACCCATTCCTTTGGTCATCTGGGGGCGACGGCCATGATCAACATGATCCACCAGGACAACAAAACGTGGCCCAAGCTGAAAGAAGACTGTGTCCTCTGGGTAAAGTCATGCTCGTCCTGTCAGCGCTACAACATAGCAAGAAAGGGCTACCACCCTCTCAAAGCCATTCACGCAGAATTGCCTGGTGAACATTTGGCTATAGACTTGGCGCAATTCACGCCGAGTAAGAACGGCTACGAGTATGCTCTCCTAGTCGTAGACGTCTGTACCAGATTTGTCTTCCTGTACGAGTTGAAAACGAAGGATGCCGCTTCAGTTGGCAAACGCCTCTTCCGCTTGTTCTGTGATATCGGATTTCCGAAAATTATCCAGAGTGACAATGGCCTAGAGTTCGTTAACAGTATCATTAGGGAATTGACCCAGACGTTAAAGATTGACCATCGTTTATCCACACCATATCACCCTCGGGGTAATGGCGTAGCAGAGAGACACATCAAGTCAATGAAAGACATTCTTCGCAAAAACATTGAAGCCAACCCTACTGATTGGGATGTGCACTTACCCATGGTTCAGCTTCAGATGAATGCTAGAATTGTCTCGCTCCATAATTCCACACCGTTCTCCCTATTTTACGGTCGAGCGTTCCCTGGGATATCAAATTTCACAGCAGCCGAAAGTCGCTTGCTATCCGATGAAGAATTAGAGAAAAGATTATTATACTTGACTCATTTGATATTCCCTGCACTGTCGGAGCTCAGCTCGGACAACCAGCAAAAAATAATTGACAAGTTCAACAACTCGCATACCATCCGCGAAATTCAACCAGGCGCGTTTGCCATGGCGGACGATCCTGTCGCTGAAGGTGTCTTTACTCCCAAAAAAGACGGCCCGTTTAAAGTGACAAGAAAGACGACCTATGGTGCCTATGAATTGAAAGACGCAACGGGTGAGATATTGCCTCGTCATTATGCTCCAGAGCAACTCAGCGTAGTAACCCAAGACCTTGACCAGCCCTCTAATGAGAGCTATGAAGTCGAGTCGATTCTAGGTCATATAACCGAAGACGGCAGAATACTTTACAAGGTTCACTGGAAGGGTTTCAAGGATGATGAAGATTCTTACATCCCCTACGAGCAGTTCGACTCTGACAAGTTGGTTCACCAATACTGGAAAGGCATAAACAAGACGAATCCTCATGTAGTCGCGAAACAGCAACGTAAGAAGTTGAAGACTCAGAAGGAAGAGTTGAAGAGACACCTCGCCAGTGGCAAAAGTACGGCAGCCAGCAAGAAGCGAAAAGCTTCTGAAGCTGTGTCGACCAAGGCTACTGATGATGCTGAGATGACGAGTCTGGTCAGAAGAACAGGTCGTCATAAGAAAGCGAAGGTATAATCATTTGTATGCGAGTGCAGAAAGAGGAATGGAGAAGGAATGGAGAAGAAAAAGTTGCCATGAGCACTTATTTCTTTGTCTTATTTAACTTGCGCAGCAAAAATCCCTTTTTGCGGGGGAAGTGGGGACGCGGACGCACGCAAACGCTCGCGCCCACGATTTAGCAGTCACGTTTTTTTTCGCGTTTTGACTTTTTGCTTTTCGCGCGTTATCATCGTGAGGTTTTTAGAAAAAGGTATCGGACCTTTTGTTTCCTCATTCGTTACTTTTGTCTTTGGTCTTTTTTTTTTTTTTTTCGCACTGCGTTTTTCCATCATGACAAGCAAGAGATGCACTTCCATCTTGGAGCATCCATGCCATTGAGGCACTCGCCACATGAGTTTTGGCATTTTTTAACAGTTGCAGTCTGCAGGCGCACTGTTCAGCAGAATGAGTTTTTATTTTTCCTCATCAGACATTATTCAGGGTTTATCTTTTCCTGACATGAGAAGGCTTTCCCGCTCTTCGCGGTTTTCCTTCCCAAATGGAGTCTAGCAGAGCAGTACACTCGGCTTTACCCATACTCAGAGGTTTCAATCCCTCTACCCATTGGTTAAAGGTTCTTTTTTTCCGTTTATCCTACGGTTTTTCCTTTATTCCTGGCATTTAGAAACGATTAGCTACCGGTTCTAGCCACGCTATGGTCTCTAACCGCTGGATGCAAATCTGGAGGGGGGAGTCTGTGGTGTTCCAACCTGGTGTGGGGCTTGGGCACTATGTGCCTGAGTCGCACCTCCATTTTTATTTCTACGACGTATTAGCGAGTCTTCTGTGACTAGTAACTACAGGGACTATAAAAGACCTGTTGGTACCTGTCATCAATAAAACCCTCTCTTGTTCTCGTTGACTTCAGTCCGATTGTTTAATTAGTAAGTTAACTCCTAGAGAATATCACAGTGGCCACATGAGAACCACGTAATCATTGTCCTCAAAGAATTGGCGTGTAATTTTGGCGGTATGCTTGGGGTCGTTATCCTGCTGAAAAATCATCTCCTCTGGATCGATCCCGTAGTACTCTTGGGTCAAAGGAACACACTCTTCTGGGATCTCAACGTATAGTTTTGCATCCAGCCCAGCCTCGATATGAGAGATGAAACCTGGCCCGTCCCAAGCCATGCAACCCCACATCATAAGGGACTCTCCTCCATGCTTGAGTGTCTCATCAATCAATCGCGCCTGCATGCCGACCTTGTTGTTTTTCCAGACCCACTTGGTCCCATCGGAGCCATAACGGTTGATTTTTGTCTCGTCCGTCCATAGAACTCGTTTCCAGTCCTCCACCGTCCAATGCTCATATCGGGCCACAAATTCCATGCGCTTCTTGATCTGGTTAGGTGTCAACTTTGGCCTCTTAATCTTGTGTTGAGCGGTTAAATCTTCCTCTCGAAGGATCTGCCGCACCCTACAAACAGAGATATGGACGTCCAGTTCCTGCTCGAGGTACCGCTGCACCTGAACTGCATTTTCCAATTCCCCCTTCGTTACATTACGCACCATCAGTCGTCTTGTCGCCATCGAAACTCGGCCTGGTCGCCCTGCTCTTGGTCGCACCATGTTTGGGTCCATTTGCTTGGCTAGCCTGCTCACGGACGACTGAGATACGCCGAACTTATGGGCAATTGCCCTCGTGGACACCCCGTCGCGCAAACTAGAGCGAATCGAATCGACCTTGCTTTGGCTCAGCTTTCGCATCGTCTTGAATTGTTGCAGTTACCGGAGGAGGAGTCTAGGAAAAGAAAAGAGAGAGAAAGAAGTAGTTTCCGGGGAGAACCGGTAGTTTTTTTTTTTTTTCAGCAGGTGCAGAAAGAATTGAGTCAATGCAAAGCCACCAGCAAATACCGAATAAATATCCAACTGTGAACGGTGCCGGCTCGGGGTGCCAGGCACTTATCAGGCACTACCTAGAGAGTACCTATTGTGCTTTAGGAGACTGTAGAGGCCCTACAGCCCATATTACAGGTGAAGAATGAAGAAATTGAAAAACATTGACTCAAATATTATTGTCACTGTAAATTGTGTTGCGCTTGGAGATAGTTCTTTTACAGTTGTATGGAGCAAGGAAACTCCCAATCTGAATGCTCGAATAATTTGTGTTCCACACTGAATACAAGGGTCTAACGCACAACTGTAGCGAGTGATCAGCACAACGGTCTTCTTGTTCAACTGGAACAAGGAACAAAAGATCGCTGGCTTCGATCCTCCTTTTATACAGGCGCAACCCCAAAACCTAATATCAAATCCTGCGTACCCTCGGTGGCTGCTGGCCAACAATTGGAGGAGCAGCCACGTATTCAGTCCAATTGAAAAATATGTATGATTTATTTAAACAGGTTCGCGTTTACATGTTCCTCAGCCCATGCATACCAATAAGCAATTCCATCGTATCGAGAGCTGCCCGAAGGTTAGCTTTCAATGTAACATCGCAGTTGGGATCCTGTAGATCAGCTTCAGTATCCATGAATCCGTTTATAGTCTCTTGAAAAGATTCTCGAGAATAATCCTCGTCTGAACAGGGGCTTGAAGGTGGTGAAGAGAAATCCTCGAGGGGAACTATCTTATCCATAGTGCGGCCACGGAGAACGGTTTTGACTACCTGCATCTCTTGATCATCGGTAGCTGGTTTCGTGTCCTCGTAATCAGGATCAGAGTCGTCATCGTCATCCAACATATCATTATTGAAACTATCCTCATCCGCGAAATCATTCTCCTTGAGTGATAGGAACGTTCCCTTGTATTCCTCGCGACCCATTACCTGGAGGGCGAGTTCGTGGATCGCTTTTGTGGGCCCCTCGCTGTGGATCATACTGAGATAATTCAGGACAGAAAAGTCCTTCTGACGGGCAATATCTTCCTCGTTTCCTGCATACTGTTTCATGAGCTCTTCCTGAAGGCGATTGACTTGATCCACCTTTGTATTGACTCCCAGGGCCTTCAAATGTATCTTTTAGTACTCAGACAGGGTTGAAACCTGGACGAAGGAATTGCGGATGCAATCAGGAGTCACCTTTTTCCAAGAGTTGACCAGACATACCCAGAGCCTCCCATTCGGAACTGTTGCCGTAGGTGACCTCTTTTGAACACGACGACTGCAGACAATCTCAAGCATCTCTTGACTATAGAAGACCTTGAAGGTCCGGATAATCCCAGCGTCGAGTGGCTGAGTCATCGATGTTGTGTTTGGTGGTAGCCGGATGATGGTGATATTGGGAAGGCCCAAATTTTCACATGTGCCATGTCCTGGTGCGCTGTCGATCAGCAAAGCGATCTTGCGTCTCCTCCTGTGCATGTCCCAGTCTAGTTCCCAGAGCCAGTCGGCGAACAAGTCGTGTGTCATGTATCCGCTTCCTTGAAATTCAGCATCCATTTCCATCAATGTCGTTTTGGCCAGCCCGTTTGGACGGTGCTTAGCTGCATTAAAAAAAAAAAAAAAAAAAAAATAAGCAAGCAACCCTTTTCAACTCCACTGTCACAGTTCTTGGATAATGCTTCACTACCTACAAAGAATATATGGCTTGCGCTTGTCTGTGCCCGTGGCATTGCAGCACAATAGAACTGACACTCGAGCAATTCGAGTAATTTTCTTGCCGCGGATGGGACCAGTGGCAATGGTCTTGTTTGACATAGCCTTTAGAAAGAGACCTGTCTCATCGCAATTGTAGACGTTGTCTGGGTCAAAGTCCTCGAGTGCCATTTGGATGTTCTGGATTTGAGACTCGTAGAGACTTAAGTCGACTGATCCGCTTTCACCATGGCCAATGTATCTCTTGAGTCCTTTTTGTTTCTTGAAATTTCGAAGCCAGCCATTCGAAAAGCTAATCGGCTTTGGCAGATGCTCGGGACGGAAGTAACTCTTCATGAGGATCCATATTACTACAGCAGTCCCTTTCAGGCGACAATCAGACACGTTGATGCCTGTCAAAATATATGGATTAGGAGTATGCTTAAGAAGCGAGCAACTGAGGATCAGAAATTGACTTCCGTACCCAAAGACTCCTGCAGTTTATACCAGGTATAGAGGACCTCTTCGGCAATCTCCATTGATCTCCGCTTGGTGTGTGCAATTGCTTTTGTTGCCGAAAGCGGCCGCGTCGTCATTGCTTGATGAATTTTGCCTTCCTCCTTGAGTATGTGGGCGGCTGTGCGGGGATGCATGCCCAACATTCTTGATATGGCGCCATGGGGTTCAAATGGGTTATGCTGTTGCTCTGCACGATACTTTGAGAGGAATTGACTCTTATCGTAAAGAGTGTACTCCTCCGAGGTTTGTGTGATTTGGAAGCGGAGGTCCCAGAGCCAGCACGTTTGGTGTTTACTGGACTGGGAGCTGGGGCTGTGTGAACAGAGCGCGTTGTTTTGGGCATGGTAGAAGGATGGGCTCGGGAAGTGAAAGTGCGTGTGAATAAATATTTACTCAGTTCAATTGGACTGAATACGTGACTGCTCCTCCAATTTAAGTCGCAAAATAGGACTTAAATTGGAGGTCGACTGTACAATAAAGCAAAAGTATAATGCGTGGTCCGGGAATCGAACCCGGGTCTACCGCGTGGCAGGCGGTAATTATACCACTAAACCAACCACGCTTTTTCTCGTTAAATGTCGCAGTCTAGAAGTATTATTATTCTGTGTATATTTCTCTCCCTATCTGCACGTTATTCCCTATTTGCATATTTTCTATATATGCAATGTCGAGGCCCGATGGCTCAGTTAGCATACTGGTCAGGGCACCTCCCTTGTAACGCGAAGGGACCAGGTTCGAGCCCTGGTTAAAGCACAGTAATATGTGCTACGCATAGAAATTTATTTGGAGCATGAGTTGGGCGTACTACCCCACTTCAGTTATGTGGGTTTCCTTTCCCCGGCGACCCCCACATTGAGTGGCACTACCCCATGTAATCGTTGTGGGTTTCCTTTCCCCTTCCTTAACGCTCGACAAAATGCTCAGAATAAATTTCGCCCTTGCGCTAGCCTCCGGACTTCGAGAGGCGCTGGTTCAGAACTTCCCAGCTATACACCAGGGTGTACAAGTTATTCCACTGCACTGGCAGCATGCGTCTTAGCTACCCCTGCCGGGGTTACAGGTATAAGTTCAAAAGTGAGTAGGCCCACTTTATAATAGGCTAATCTGAGCTCACATCCAGTGACCTCAGGTGGAGGAAAGACGGGACGAGGAGGAGGAGGAAATGTTACAATAGTAGAGGATTCGGCTCGCAAGCCAGTAGAACGGATTCCGTGCTCTCAAGAAACCAAGACCATCTCCCAGATGTACAGGTTACAATTGGAGAGATGGTCTTGGCAGATTAGCAGGTGAGGAGCCTGCCAGCTAGCCGAGCGGATCGCAGGAGAAAGACCTCGGGACGCTTAGGGAGGTTACAGTGAAGTTGTTGGAGATGGTGCGACTGCCACACTAGAAGATTTAGGGCCAGATAGACACAAGTCTCAGATTTTTTTTTTTTTTTTTTATAACAACTTGTCTCTCGAGTCAATTGACTCTGCGAATCTATCAGACTAACTAGCAAAGATCTACTATCGCTGTCCTCACCACCAAAGCGGAACCGATCCACAGTCGCCAAAAGACAGGTCACATTCCCCGGGCCTGCCCCTAGGGCCTGCGCAACAATTGCCACACCTCATCAGTGTGTTAAAAGCTGAAAACACCTTGTTATAAGAAGGGTATCTTCCCCATCCCCTCCATGGTTGTCAACCGCCTCCTCCCTTGCAGGCAATCCAGCAGCGTCCGATCCGCTGCGTCTGGGTCAAGCACGGGGCCAGGGCAGCTCCCGTTTACATGGTCAGCGAGTAATGCACCACACGGACATTGGTCATCGTCGCTAATATATCCATACCCATCACTCCAGTCCCCTCTCGGTCCCTTGTATGGAGTTCGTTTCATCTTGGCTGTGATCCCCCATTCTCGCTCTCGAGCAATGGTGGCCTTGCAGCGTGGTTTCCAGATCAGCTCCGTAGCTTTCTCCTCAATAAAGCCGACGAACTTGTGAATGACCTGGCGCGCAATCGACGATGGCGAGGTAAATAGACTGCCCCACTCCTTGATAAGGCTTACGGGTGTGATGCCACGGCATAAATCGCTGATGCTCCAGGTCAGATCCGGAGAGCGGTCATGATACTCGTCGCCTTTGAGCATTGATCGGGTCCCGGCGATACAGGATAGACCTCGGATGTGGGTCTCGTTGTTAGGACAAACCCATCGAATGGGTTTCGGTGCAGCAGCGGCGGCTCCAGCGCGGATCCTATCACGCTCTTGCTGCTTCTTGCTGTTCTTGTTGTATGCGGTCGTTGCAGCTCGTCCCCACTTATCAATCTGCTGTAGCCCTTCGCGCCAGATCGCCTTGTGGACATCTCTAGTAGCACTGCACGTCCACAGGTGATGGTTGTCTTCGTCCTGAACATCGCAGACGCAGCAGACACGGTCAGGATATAGACTCGGGTGGCGAGCCTTCATGGTATTCAGGGTAGGCAGCATACCATGCAGCTTCTTAATATGATGTGTCCTCTGGGACGTATCAGCAGCACTGCTGAAGAACGTGTGCACAGAGCGCTTGTCGTGGACATGGGCAAGGGTGGACCGCCACTCCACGTCGGCAAGATCTGGTATCGCTCTCTTGACACGACGTTGGGTTGTCCAGGCCTGATGACGCCTGAATAGACACAAGTCTCAGAGACTATTCACTAGGAAACCAGCACTGATTGTTCTCTCTCGGAGGCCATGTTGAATAAAAAAAAAAAAAAATTCTATATATGCAATGTCGAGGCCCGATGGCTCAGTTAGCATACTGGTCAGGGCACCTCCCTTGTAACGCGAAGGGACCAGGTTCGAGCCCTGGTTAAAGCACAGTAATATGTGCTACGCATAGAAATCTATTTGGAGCATGAGTCGGGCGTACTACCCCACTTCAGTTATGTGGGTTTCCTTTCCCCGGCGACCCCCACATTGAGTAAGGCGGGCGAGCCTGTGTGGTACAGTAGTATCACGCGAAGCTTCCAGAGAATAGTGCTGTGGATCCTAGTTTCGGATCCAGCTTGGTGCGTGTCGTATATTTGGGTCGTCAGTCCGCTAGAACGACACTTCTTAATAAAACAAGTAGACCAGAGCAATACCGAATCACTTCAGCTCAGCCTTAAAAGACTGAGCTGGACGGGGCCGGTTCTGATCCCTCTCTTTGTCCCAATTATATCTTGTGAGCCCAAAACATAACAGTTTTTTAATTGAGTTTGAGAAGAGAGGATCAAAACACGAATCCATTGTTGAAACAAGAAGATTCGAAGAGAAACACAACCAAGCCAGAAGACCTGCACGGTTGGAGCATATTACTGATTGCCGTCGGTATTATTGCCATAGAACAGATCAAGCGTACACGACGTGCCAGTGATCATCAGTGTTCATCATATCCGTTATTTAATAAAACGTATCGTTATCAGTAATCCGACGGAGCATTGATTCTAATCCGTTTTTATACATCCATCATCCATTGATTGTGTATCCATCACGCACAGACAGTGCAGAAGATGAGCGATTCAGGTGCAAGTAGCAGCGAGAATACGCAGGGGACGGGAACCAGGGCACCTTTAGTCGAAGGCGCGATGCAGAACCTGAACCTCAACGGATCGGCGTCCAACGGCGAAGACAACACCATGGAGGTCGACGATGACGCTTCGACGATGACGTTCGAGGGAATGACGGAGATCTGTCGGACAACATCAGAGTCCTTGAAAACCCTGACCCAAACGATGGGCCAACAATACCTCATACAGTCGAAACCCAATGCAACTCCCGAGTCTGTCGCTCTGTTCAAGAAGACGGCTGCGGAGGTGGAGAAGGCGAAGACTGAATTGAAGATGTGGTCCAGCATGTTGGAAAACATGCAGTTGTCAGGAAGGATCGAGTATGAATGCGAAAGGAGAGTCGAATCCCAGAGCAGTCTGTCCAGAGAGGTCAAAAGGTCCGGAGATGACGATTCCGTGTCTCTTGCTCCCGAATGTCCACGATTCCACAGGCCAGTGGAATTGCCGCACACGTTGCCAAAGCTGGGCGCTAAGGTAACAGGTCCTCTGATCACTAATGTCCGAGAGTTTTTGTTCAAATTCAAAAGCCATGGTGAGACGAGCAAAGGGCTCAAGAAGTTCAACCTACTGTGTATGCGAATGTTGAAGTTGGCGAACATGGATGAAAAAGTTGACACTGCATTCGAAGCGGCAATCCGAGCGAAGCCTGACGCAAGCTGGGATTGGACACTGTGCGAGGAGACGTTTGTCAACTGTGCGTTGACACCCATGGAGAAGTCGATTGAGGTGGAGAATTTTGCCAGAGAAGGCAAAGAGAAGGGCGAGGCTTACGATGAGTACTCGCTACGACTCCGGAGAACCGCCGACGTCTACAAGATCCATGAATTGCCGAAGTGTGCTGATGTCACGCAGACATTGCGCATGTCGGTGCCGTCGATGGCGCTGACAATGATGACGGTCGCCTACAAGCTGGACCTAGTCATGGATCGAATTGGGATGGAAAAACCCGATGACACCACACTGGACTTTTTCATCAAGTCTATGTCTTTCATGCATGGACCCGATGATTCTGCACAGTGGAAGGCGATGATCGAAGCTGGGAAGAAGGCGAGGCTGTTGAAAGAGACCAGACAGCAGGATGCGCGAGACGCAGCATCGAAGATTGGTCAGAAGAAGGGAACTTCTAATGGCAATGGCACCGCTGTAAAGCAAGAGCATGCTGCAGTGGAGGGAGCACCCAGTCAGGTCAGCCACAGAGGTGGATTCCGTGGAGGACACTATGGAGGAGCCTTTGGTGGCAGGGGAGGAGCCTTTGGTGGCAGGGGAGGATTCCGATTCCGTGGTCGTGGCAACCATGGGAAATCACCCTACCCGAGTCCAGCTACCCAGTCAGGTAAGCAGGAGTATGTTGAGAAAGCAGAGTATGAAGGAGAGGACACCGAATTCAGAATTGCAGAAAAGACGCCCATCAATAACACTGTGTCTGTCTCATCGAAACAGGTGCCCAGCAGCAGGGTCGATAGAGAGTCTCGTCAAGACATGCTCAATCGGATCCATGCA
>NW_026251867.1:0-30609 GCF_025024155.1 Gamsiella multidivaricata
TCGCTTCGCCTCGCCTCAATGCTTTAGCAACGGGAAACCAGTCTAACGGGCATGCATTTTATCCCAGTCGGGTTATCAAAACCATTTCTTGTAAGGATCCTCCAAGGATGTCGCAGTATTTTTTTTTTTCTCAGGTCAATTACTCTACAACTTTTCTCCACTCACCTGTTGCCTGACATTCTTGCATTACGTCATTCTCTCCACAGGATTTAGAAGAGCAAGAAGAAGAAGAGGAAGGTGAAGAGGACGAAGAGGACGAAGCAGTGACCTTGGAAGGCGATAATGATCGAGACCAGGAACATGACCAGGACCATGACCACGACCACGACCACGACCCTACCCAGGGCAATATAAACCAGGGCTATTACATGAGCCATGTCCATGCCCCATATAGTCCCACACAAGGTTCATACGACGGCCACGAAGAAGAGCTCGAAGAAGAGCTAGAGCAGAATGAAGGGTATGGACGTGATCTGGATGAAGACATCGAAGAGGCTACCAGCTATCACGGTAGCGACAACGACGACAGCCCTGCACTTTACAGTTCACCCATTCGCCGCTCGCCATGATAAATAAAGGGCAATTGCTCGTAATAGCTACATTTTTTTTTTTCTGTTGCGGATTTATTAGGGGTTCTTCTGCTCCTTCATTTCTTCTAGTGCAGATTCTTCGCCTTTCTCTTCAGAGGTAATGCGGCGCTCTATCCTCTGATGGTAATGGCCTTCTCTAGTCCCAAACGGTTGCTCCTTCCGCTCTTGTCGATATGATCTAAACCAATGGCATCTCCTGGTCCAAGTTCCGCGTCCGAAAGAATATCATCTGTTCATTGCAGAATCGAAAGGGATACAATGAGCACCAAAATGTATCACATAGAGAGATGAACGAGCAAATAAAGAGTCATAGAGCCATTCTTACCGTCATTCAAGGCACTAATTTTGTTGGTGGACTGGTACAAGATAAACTTGACTTTGCTAAAATCTTTCTCGTTCATACCGAGTCTTGCACGGATGCGTGCCTTCAGTTCGCTGAACGGTTCGCCCTGTGGATTTAAATATATTAATAAAAAAACATCTCAGCAAAGCAGGAAAGCCGATCATAATAAAGTGGAGACATCGTCAAAGCAGTAAATAAATAGATGTAAAAGATTGCATACCTCCTTGATGACCATCCGGAATGGGATGCTATGCGTACGAGACACATCGCCCTGGAAATGGAAGCATGGAATAATCTGCTCATCGTCCTTGCGATCAAGTTCATCCGTTGGGATCTGCTCAACATAAATTGGGAGCGAGTCGTGTATAGAACTGATAGGGTCCAAGGGTCCATACTCTTTGATCGGCTTTCCGTTAAACACACCGAACGTGCGTAACTTCTGGGTTCCGTTCGGATCCAGTTTCACCTTCTGAAGAAGAGCGTCCACTAGTGCGCTCAACGTGCTAGTCTTGAGCAACAGCAGCTCGTGCGTCGACTATTGGACCAGAAAAGGATAACGACATTAGTATGAGAAAGATACTCTCGAAGCCAAAGCCATCGAAAAGGCAACCTATTCTTAATGTGCATCCCACCTCATCCTTCATGGTGGGGCCGAGCCATGTCACCTTCACCAAACGTTTGCTCTCGAGCTCCACGATACTGATGTTCAGCTTCTCGTAATACAGAATGTTTTGAGAAACAGCCTGGTGGACATAGCTTGGTGAAAGCATCTCCTGTAAGTGCAAATTCGTCGCCCTCCTGATTGTGTTCTTTGGAAGGCCACTGGGCGAAGATGCAGACGTAAACTGGATATGCAGAGGATCCACTCCCAATTTCTCAGATAGCTTCTGTGCCACTTGGTCATAGGTGCTCTTCTTGCTCAGTTCGATCGAGTAAGTCTGAAGAGTTCCGTCCTCGTCATTCTTTGGCTTAAAGTCTACTACAACCCTGTTGTAAATGTAGTCAAAGTATTGAGGAATCGAAGCCTTTGCATTCTGCTCTCGAAGATCGTTGGCTCTATTAACAATATAATATAGGTTTGTCAGTTGAAAGAATAAGGGGTTTGGCCATTTGCATCACAGCCTTGATACATACTCTTTCGGTGTCAACTCTTTCTGGAACACAATGATATCGCCTCCTTGGATTTCACTCTGATGGAAAGTCAGCTTCATCTTCATGGGTTCGATCATCGTAGGTTTGATTTCCTGTGCGAATAATTAAAAAAAGAAAAAAGAAAATGCAAGTAAGCAAAGAAACTCAACAAGCACCGTATTTCATAATGTATTTTGGTTCCAAAATACGGCTTGCGTGGGTGTCTGCTATACCTCAAAAAGCTTCAAAGGCGTGTTGGCAGGGAAGCCCTTCCTTTCGTTCAAAATGGGCACAATATCGCCGACCTTTGCTGTCTTTTGGACATAAAGCTTTCCAACGCCCCTATAGACCCAGGAATGAGCAGAGAACGGTACATAAGTATCTGGGACTGCCACCGCATTTAATTCATAGTCATCAAATATTTAGTTGATGATACGTACTCCAGTTTGGCTGAGAATGGATCGTAGTACTTGGTGAAGATCATAATGGAACCATTCTGAACCTCGTTTGAGAATGGCGCGGGCTTGCTGTTGGGTGATCCTGAGGGCTGGTCAATGAATTCCACATAGCACTTCAGATCAGGTTGGGCACGGGTGCCGTACTTTTCTTTGATAAATTCCATTGCTAAAGTGCCAGACGAAATAAGAGCGAGGATGAAGTGAGCAACAGCACACAGGAGACACTACGATGACCGTGAATCATCAATACAGGGTCACTTACTGGCATTCAAATCCGAATCTGGGATAGAGAGATCGGTACGAACAGTGTCATTCTGTCGCTTCACCAAGGTCCAGATTCGGATCTGCTCTTCAGTACGTCCATAGCTCTTTGCTACCACCTCTCTGAAGGTGGCAAACGTATCCAGCTTCCTCACTTTCAGGGTCTTTCCAGCATTCGGCAAAAGTGGGCTGAACAGATCAAATCCGCTGTGAGCTGCAAAATCGACATCCGAAATAACGCGTGCGCTGAAGTAAAGCAGTGACTCATCCCGTTCCTTCCGCTTGTTCTCCAGGACAATACGCTCATCTTCCAAACGACGCTGCAGATGTTCCGGTGTATCGGCGGGAGTAAGAGGCTTGAGAACCTCGTCCATGGCGTTGTCGCGAATGTAAACCAACATGTAGGCGTTTGTGAAGCGCTTGTGGCGGTTCATTTGACGCATAGCGACGGTCATTCCTGTAAGATTCTCCAATGGCTCTCCGCCACCATAGTTCTCATCTAGGACTTCCTTCATCGTCGCTATTGTGACACGGTCGTCGTCGAATTTGTACCACTTGCCATCGCGTTCAGGCTTGAGCAATGCAAAGTAGTGGCCGCCGTGCAAGTCCCCAGAGTGCACCAATACACTATAATGGTCAAGAAAATAGCAATCAGTATGGTAGTCGCCATTTCAGCAAGGCCATGCCCGCGATGATGGAAGACCGAAAAGAGGAAATACAAAGGGGATAAAAAAGACTTACCCGTGCAATGTATACTTGAATCCGTCCGGGCCAGCCTTTTGCTTCTCCTCTCCCTCCGCAACAAAATCAGCCAAGTCCACGTTCAGAGGAAATTCGTGTCGGTCGTTGATCTTCACCATAGCATCTCTCTCAATATCGTACTCGAAACGCTTCAGCTGAAGATGCAAAACCGGTGGAAGCGTCTCGAATATGACTCCTTTCCTTGCGTCCTAAAATAAATGCACATGGTCATATATCAGTAACCCAGTGTACGGCAGCTGCTTGCATCAAGGACTCGAACACGCCACACAACGTACTTGCAGTCCATGACCTTCCGCCTGGTATTTGTTCTCGCCGTCCAGAGTTTCGACATCAATGTAATTCGCGAATGAGTCGCGCAGCGTCTTGCAGCCCTTGACATTCAGCTGAATATCTAGTAGATAGATCGAAAACAACAATCCCATGTCAATCCTGTTGTCGACAAACAGACCGCATCCTTTAGCTGACACGCCCCATGCATGCAAATGAGCATTACCATAAAAGTTTTCCACTCTGGATGATTCATAGTCAACATTGATGCATTTGATATAGCTCTTCATCTTGCCGACAAAGAGCTTTTGGATGGCGCCCTCAGCAGCCGTGCCCTGTCATACCATAGCCAAACCAGACATTAGTCATCTTGAGCTGTACGTATAAAAAGTCTTTTCGAGAAGAGAGCACAGATGAAACGCACCTTCATTTTTCCCTCCAAATTGTCCTGAAGAACGCGATTAAATTCCTGGACGTCGTGCTGCATAAAGCTCTCCAATGAATTCCATCCAAACGATCGAGTCAACTCGGTGGTTCCGACAGAGTTGTTACTGGTGGCGAGCTGGTAGAAGACCCGTTGGAGGGCGAGGGAAACAGACTTGGAGGGCTCATCGTCTGCTGTTGGGATGTCGTATACAGCCTTGCGGAAGTAATTGGTGAAGAAAAGTGATTGTAGCAGCGAGTTCATATAGCAAGTTGCGCCCTGGTTCTTCAGGCCAACATATCCTGTCATCGCCTTGGAATCATAGTTAATGAAGTTGTGCCAGAGTACGCCTGTTGGATCATTGTAAACCCTGACGCATGCAGTGATGACGGTGTGGCCTTTGTCAACCAGCGGCAATCCGCGATGGTCCAATGGAATCTCCAGCTTTTTAATATCGGTGAATCGGGTGAATCCCCAGTCGGCCTCCTCGACAGTGAATCGGTGATGGGCAACTATTATCACATCGAGTCATTGAACAATGCAAGTCAGTCTTAATAGTACTGTCGGCAATGGAGAAGCGAATGCTAGTAAAAAACAGAAGCGTGCTATTCTTACAGTGTGAGACGTAAACAGTTGGATCATTCGGGTTGGACATGAGCAGTGCAAACTGAGCGCAAATGTGCCAGTTGGCGTCCTGTTGCTCCCGTGGTTCAGCAGATTCCAGATAGACGGCCACTTGTTCAGGAACATTGTTACCCTGAGGAAAGAGAAGAATACGCCTAGAGGTGTCATTGTTATCATAACAATGGTCAGTTTCCATTTCATGCGTCATCGATACCATGGAGTGCGCACTGCTCGCACTTGCCATTTGTAACCGCCGATCTCGAACTCGGGTCCAGTCATGCGCTTGTCCAATGCTTTCCAATCCTTAATATCCCACTGGAAGATCTCGCAGGCGCGCTCCTCCTGGTCCGGCAAAATTGGGATCAACTTCCTTGTGATCCACTCCACTGTTAGCAGCAAGACATTGGAACCTTTGTTAGTAATCCATGGCGCCTTCGATAATCCATTTTTCTAGTGAATGCATTTTTTTTTTCGCACGCGACATAGCAGTATGTCTCACTCCACTGGGATAAAACTGCCAAAACAAAATAAGGGCGTCCTCGACGACTGCGCTTAGAAAAAGGTGTGCGTATGCGTCTACGTACCATCGTTAACAGAGTGGAGCTCTTCAGCAGGGACGGGTGGTTTTTCTTCTACCGGAGAAGTACGCTCGAGTTTAACGTCTATTTGATCTTCCTATTGATTGTGAACAATGATTGACAGTTTGCATCAGTTCCTGAACACCATTCGATTCTTGTACCTCTTGGCACATGGCACGTAGTTTGTGTCGAGAGGGGCAGTTTTAAGCACAGTGATCCTTGGACTTTGCCCATTCGACAAGCTGAAGCTCAATGGCAGACTTGTCATTGTGCTGGTATCATCCATTGGGGGCGGCAGGTTTGGCATAACGAGTAAGTATAGGCCTGCACAACTCCCAACTTACCATTTTGGCGTAAAGATATTCGAAGGCGAGAAAGAGCGCGCAGAGGATGAGGAGAGTCTGAGAGTTGAGGGATTTTGCAAGGTGCTGTAGGAGGTCAATGGCGGATAGCTCGTGGTCTGTACAGCAAGCGGTGCGTCGTCTTGCCGAATAGGTGGATTTGGTGGCAGCAAGGTAGGAGAAAAGGAGCAAAACGAGAGCCGAGGTCTTCTTTCGTAAACCACGCAACTTTCTTTGGCGGGGCGAATGACGTACAATTTTGTGCTACTGTACATGATTCTGTGCACTTGAAAAAAAAAAAAAAAAAAAAAAAACGAGCATACCAGACCGCCTCCTTGCTTCGACAAAAAAAAAAGAAAAAAAAAGAGAGAGAGTGACAATCCTACAGAAGAAGATGCAGTATTCTATGGCATTTTGTATTTACCATATCCATGAAATCTGCGGATGAATACAATCAAGCATTCTTGACTTTTGAAAGATTTCACAGGGGAACACCAGGAACATAAGTTGGTTGGCTCGCTCCTGTTCAATAGCTTGGCATTTGGAGCGCCATCTTACAAACTCTCAAGAAACAGTGAATAGGACAGACACGTAATCACATGACATCAACTTCTCGCACTCGCCCACAGTGTGCTTTTCGGGAATAGTGAGCGCCGACGACTCTTTGGCATCACCAACACCCTCGAGTCCGCACGACAATGTCGTCTTCCAATGTCGCAGGTCATCAGTCATCGTCCCAACAAGTCGACCCTGCGGTCGAAAAACTCGTGCGTGAGACAAAGTCACTCAAGGCAAAGATCGACCTTCTCGAGGCAGAGAACAAGGCCCTCAAGAAGAGTCTTTACGAGCTGTCTTACATATACTCTGCATATATCGGAAAAGCCCAGCACAATGGACAACAGAATCGGTCGTCAAACAGCAACAACAACAGTAATAGCGCCGCCACCGACGACGATACGGACAACATAGTAGGAACATCCTCCTATCGACATGACGACGACGCTCACAGCGACATGGCCTTGGCAGTGGGTCAGCTCTTGTCTAGCATGTCGGTAACCCAGCAGAAACAGGGAGCCGAGGCAGGAACACCCAATACAGCCAGTGGCTCAGATCCCAGCTCACGAGACCTGGATGCGAAACTCAAAAGCGCCGCCGATCTAATCAAAGTCGAGGAAGAAGGCGTGCGACGGTTGAACATGGGAAGCATTGGTGAGTTTGGATACTCGGATGTTTCGAGCAATTGATAGCAGCTTTTGCTGCTAGGCACATTAATCCCTCTTATCGTGAGGTGAGCAAAAAAAAGACTCATAGTTGCTTTATTTCCTGAATTGTAGTCTCGAGACAGGATGGGGCATCAAAATCTGACGGCAGACAATTCTTCCTAAAGAACGATCTCAAAGGACACCAAGGAGCGGTCTATGCAGTCCAATACTCGCCCAATGGAAAGTTCCTCGCAACCGGCTCGTTCGACAAGACCGTAAGGATCTGGGATGGCACCACAAACCAGAATGAGGTACACGCAATCGGCAGCAGTGAAATTAGTGGCACAGAACGCAGACAAAAAAAATTGGGCAGAAAGGTACTAAACGATCTTTTTTTCCTCGATCAACTAGCTATATGTGCTCAAAGGTCATGGACTCAATATCTCAGATCTCGCATGGGGCCATGATTCGTCCCTCTTGCTGTCGGCTGCCTACGACAAGACCTGCAAACTGTGGGATGTTGAGTCAGGAAATCTACTGGATAGCTTTGAGGGCGAAGGTTTTGTCCAATGCGTGCGGTTCCATCCCCATGGTAAGTACACCAACTTATTAATGCCTCTGCGCTGAACAGTATTAAAGACAATTCAAAGGACTCTCAACTGACATATTGGCTTCCACTTGACATCAAAGACAATAGTATATTTTTCAATGGAACGACGCGCAACATGCTGAGCATGATCGACACCAGAAAAGACAGCAGCGCTCCGTCAGGACCACCAATTACCATCAAAAATGACGCCATGGTCAATTCAATGTAAGGGCCGCTTTGATTTTTTTTTCTTTTTGTTGATCCTGGGTTTCTAAGGATGCTCACATAATATCACTTCCTCTGTATGCTGACTATGTTTATTGTGCGATACAGCTATGTATACCACGACGGGTTGACGGTTATTTCGGGTGACTCTTCAGGATATCTCAAGACATGGGACATGAGAATGGGCAGGGTATTGCAGTCGATCTTAAACGAGCCGACAAAGAGCCCTATTTCGCATATTGCAGTTTCTAAACAGCGTGGATCGATAGAAGAGACAAATATTGCGGACACGGAAGAACAGGAGTCTCGCTGGCTCGCTGTCAATAGTTATGATAATGGTATGGGTAGTTGTTCGCCTGCAACATTTGCCGGACAAAATTATATACCCATGGAGTTATAGCTATTAACTCATTTGCCACTCGCTGTATCCATTGTAGTAATTCGGGTATATGACAGAGGGTTTGAGCCCCCAACGACTGTTCCTCGCCTTATCCACTCCTTGAAGGGCTACAGGAACAAGCATTGGCCCATCAAGAGCGCGTTCTTTCACGGAAAAGAATGTAAGTACCCTCGTTTTGATCTCGCCTCCTGAGAGACAGATGTCGCCAGTGCAGCCATTAACGCCTCGATCTCTTCATGTTACACATTTAGATATTGCAGGGGCTGCTACCAGACGGTCCGGCAAGGTTCGGGGCGCAGATGGAGATGAACCACAGTCAATTCTGTCTGATAAAGACATCCCTCTAGAATCTAGTCTTATTCTTGCGTCGGGCAGTATGGACCCATACGTGTACTTGTTTGATGTTGGCGCAGGCGATGGTCAATACGACCTGCTTCAGAAGCTGTCTGGTCATACAGATCGTGTATACGACGTAGACTTCCATCCGATCGACCATGTCTTGGCCTCAGGATCTGCAGACTTTAGCGTTAAAGTGTGGGGTCGTGCCTCAAAGAGGAAGAAATAAAGCAAAAGCAATGCTATCGCAATTTAAAAGTTTTACTGGGTGACGTTCTGTGGTTTCTTTACTCTTTACAGACCGGGGTGATTGACGGGGCTGCTCTTACAGCTTTCCGAGACGGACAGCACCATCGATACGAATAATTTCGCCGTTCATCATTGGGTTTTCGATAATGGCGCAGGCGAGATGAGCAAATTCGCTTGGCTTACCCATACGGTAGGGATGAACCATGTGCTTTTCAAGATTCGAGTCTTTGACAGCATTACCCATAGGAGTGCCTAGCAGAGTCGAACAGGAGAGCATTAGCAAAACGATATGATTATTGGGTACAGGATGCAATGTTGGTCTAGAAAGCCAAAAATTTACCGAAAAATCCCGGAGCGATGGTGCAGACACGGACCTGGCCAGCCAAGTCGCGGGCCATTGGCAAAGTCATACCCGCGACACCTCCTAATTAAGAAAATGAAGAGTGAGGAGCAGTGAGGGTCAGCCAGTGAGCGAAAAAGGGAGGGCTAGGCAAGGCGGATACGGGCGAAGAGGGATCTTACCTTTCGAAGCAGAGTACGCGGTTTGGCCAGCCTGTCTATGTTGCATGAGGAACAACACAGGGTTCGATAAACATATTGAGCAGAGTATGAAGAGTAGATAATAACCGAGTCCCCAGATACATACCCCTCTGTGTACGCGATCGAAGCGACGTTGATGATAACCCCGGGATCCTCTACTCAAGCAATACGGCATATGTAAGAGATCAATCGGACAGGTCCATAACCTGACGCGTAGATCGAATGTCGCCTTGTCATTTACCTTCTTTTTCGGACGACGCCTTGATATTAGCAATGATATGGGCAGCAACCAGTCGGCAAACATTGAAGGTTCCAACCAAATTGATCCTCACAACCTCCTGAAAGATGTCCAGAGGCTGGGGCTCGCCATTCCTGAACACGATCTACGCTCGTCCATTAAATCAAAATGTCAGTTTAAAGAGACGTTTCGCAAAAACAATGCATACCATTGATCACGACAAATTTCTGTCGTTTCTATACATACCTTTTGAGCCATGCCAATGCCTCCACAGTTGATGACTCCCGAGATCTTTCCAAACTTCTCCACGCCCTTCTCCATCGAAGCAATGACAGAGTCCTCGCCTGCGATATCCGTTGCGCCAGGCCAGAGGACTGAGCTGCCCAACTCGGCCGCAATGGCTTCGCCGCGCTCCTCGTTGATGTCGAAAATGATTACTTTGCCGCCCTTCTCTACGATAGCCCGGGTAGTCGCTTCGCCTTGAGTAATTAAAACGGTACGGTAGACGACGATCCGCATTAGAATGTCACCTTTTTATGAGCCGAGCATCGGATGTAATCATTGGTGAATGAGAACGGAAAACAGGTACATACCAAGACCCGAGCTTCCTCCAGTGACGATGAAGTTCTTTCCTTGAATGTGCCTAGATTATCGATCAATTGGTGAACAAGCTGCTATTGAACAGTTCCCTTGATAAATCCTGTTACCCCTCGTGCTTACATTATGTAAGATATCGAGTTTTGTCGAATAAAATTTGCTTGGAATGGTGCTGTAGGACCGTTGAGATTCACGCGCAGCAAACAGTAGGGGGTGTGAGGTGTGCAAGCTAAACGAGCGAAGGAGAGTCTTGGTAAAGGGATTCCAGCGATGGAAAGAAGGTCGAATGAAAAATGTGTGTCGGGCGTTGTGGGTTGAGTGCTTGTTCTTTAAAAAGAAGGGGAAGCGGCCAGTCATGTTACGGATCGCGCTGCCCGCAAACATTTTAAAGTTTTGGGCTCGGTCCGTGTGGGGAGAGGAGAGGGAGCGAATGGCATGCGCCCAAGGTGCCCCTAGCCTACAGTAGTCCGGCATGTTGTTCATCCGCTGCTGTTCTCCCCGTAAAGCACAGAAGCACAGCCTCGGTCTACTGGTAAGAAGTTCAGGTTGAAGCACAGTTTTTTTTTTTTTTTTTTCCTTCAATACAGTACATTTTCAAGACTCGTAATTAACGATTGCTTTGCAGATATATTTATGCTTTATGGGAATAATGAGGTGATCTAGACAAGTTTGTCGAAGTATTTAGGAACGGCCTATGGTCGACGCGTAAAGAATGCAAAAAGAGAGATATGTTAGTTCTACGTTCTAAGCAATTGACGTCTTTCAATACGCGATCAAGAAGTGAACCGTCCTTACGCATTCGTTAACACAGTGCAAGAAGTGGTACAACTCCTCAATGCAGTCCTCGTGCGCGCCCTCTCCCTGAACACGGCGTGTGCACTCGTCCAGGTGGTGTTTCAGTGGCGCACACGCAGAGGTCTCGCCGCAGGCTATCCACAACATCAAATAAACGAGCATAGAAGGCAGAAGAATGCGTCAACTGATGATGCTCTTGTCGAGACAGGCTACCGGTCAAATCCATCGATGTTGTCAATCCCAGTTGGTTGACAAAGTCTCGATCGTCACGCTGGCGTGTTCATGAGCGCAACCCATATCCTGCTTCGCATTGTAAAGTGCTGAATCCTGCTGCGACATTGCTCCTTGCTTCCCTCCTGAAACTTAATGCACGCGAATAGTCGAGCCATTGAATGCTGCGCGCTGAGTGAATTCAAATACAAAAGCTGAACGATGTCGCCATGGCACATACGAATACGTTCCTCCATATCATAGGGCCCAGTGTGAGTCGCTCAGGATCTACAATGACTTCGAATGAAAAACATACCCTCCTCGATAGTGGGTTTGATATCCTCTGGCTCCTCCTCTTCCTCCTCAGCTGCGGGAACCTCAGCCGCCTCCTCCTGCTCCTCGGCGGCAGCAGAAGCGGTATCCTCCCGCTTTTCTTCAGCGTAAACGGCAGGGAACAGATCTGCGATAAAGCTCAACATAGTGATAAACTAGGTAAAGATGTTGTACAAAAGGCGGCGAGGAGAGAGAGAGGGGGAGGTATACCGGCGATGAACAGACAGGTGGAGAGGGATGACAATGAACTCGGCCATTGGATGTGTTTGCTGATCCGGAGGCCCTGGTCCGAGAAAAAAGACGTCATGTCACAGCATTTGCGATTGTTGCCACCAATAACTGATTTTTGAAGCAGAGGACTCCAGGCACCGAATATCAACCGGTTGACACGTTGCATAGAGAGTGGGGGAGAATGTCGTATGTATAAGAGTATTATTTACTGAATGATGTTTCCACTATATTTTTAACTTCTTCGTGGGCATTGTCGTGCATCAAAAGTGGACCTCGCAAGCCGTTTCTAGAGTGCCTCCCGAAAAGACAAACAGACGACACGATCCACTCCATTGTACACTTTGGTTCCTGACGAAGAATCCTGCCACTTAAAAGATCAAGCACTTTGATTTCTTTCGCACGACCTGGGGCTCGAGCGCAGCGACAATCGCCTCATCAAATACGTTCTTCAATCCCTTCTGAGTCAGGGCCGAACACTCGACGTACTTGACAGCATTCTGTTCACGGCACAACCGCTCGCCGTTCTCAGCCGAAATAGGTCTCTGCTTCTGACGCGCCAGCTTTTCCACAACAGCTGGGTCATCGCGCAAATCCACCTGTGTACCGACAATCAAGCAAGGGACTCCAGGACAGTGATGGTGGACCTCTGGTAGCCACTTTTCTCTCACGTTCTCGAACGACGCTGGTGAAGTGACGGAGAAGCAGACAAGGAACACATCCGTTTGGGGGTACGAGAGCGGGCGCAGACGATCATAATCCTCCTGACCTGTATACAACATGTCATCATTCATTCATATAAATAAAAAAGGAGCGGGTCAGTCGAAATGTTAAAAAATAAAAACAAGGGGCAATATTGTATATCCCCAGGTGCATGACATGACATGACACGGGATGCGCGAACAAAGCAGCCCAGGCAGCAGCGCCTCCAACTTACCGGCAGTATCGAACAGTCCAAGGGTGTAGGGCTCATCCCCGATCATGACAGTGACAGCATAGTTGTCAAACACCTAGAGTACATAGTGGTTACAAGCAAAGCGTGCCTGGTCAACAATGCGATCCGGAGGAGTGCATTCATGCGATAAAAGCTGTCTGGTAAAGACTTGAGGATAGAGGAAACAAGCACATGCGTCCCCGAGGATCATAAAAGCAGAGCAGATTCCAGGACATAGTCTCTCATCCTGTGCACAATAGAATCCGTAACCATAGAAAACTGGACCCCCGCCAAAGTGTCGAAGGTGGACAAAAAGGGGGCAGGATTAAGGACGCGCGAGTGAGATGACATGCGTATGTTGCTTCGTCCCTGGGACCCGAACATGAAGGAGAAAGAAGGAACTGGAGAGAAGAGACTCCTGAACCAGAAAAGCATGGCCCACCAAACAACGTGCGGCGGACAACCCACAGCCGAAAGATATAGAGGCAAAGTAGAGCCGAGAAAGGCGGAATAATAGGCTCAGGACTTACTGTGGGGACGTATTCAGAAGGGAACTTGTTGGTGGTGTACGAGATAAGGAGACATGTCTAACGTGAAGACAACAGAAAGATGGTGGTAAGCAAATTTTCTTGAGAACCGACCAAGTAGGCCAATAAATCCGGTCCCTCTAAAAGCTGTTCCGTAACGAGCGTCAGAGCGTCTGGGCGAGGCAACTGTCCATTGTCAACGTTCTTTTGCGGTAGTTGGCGCCCTTGTTCTAGTCCTGTGCAGTGCTCAGCTCGTTGTCGCTCTAGAAACATCTGCTCGTTTACTTGGTTGCCGAATGAGCCGCCTCCTGTGCTGCAGTCCGCGTTATCGCCGTTGCCTTTTTTTTTTTTTTTTTTCTTTTTTTTTTGGCTGTTGGCACTGCTGAACTCCGTTTTGTTCGATAACGGCCTGTCTGGTGTCCTCTGAGAAAGATAAAACGGCTCAGTTACCTTGCCAACGGCACCATCTGTAGAAGAGAGAAGTCGAATGCAATTGCATGCAATAAAAGACGCACAGAGAGGAGATTGTTAGTAGAACTATTTGGCATAGAAATATGAGAGGGAACTAACAGAAAACACACACACAAAAAAAGTAGCTCGTTGTAGCGAGTAGAGGGTGTTTGTGTGTAATGTAGGTGTAGTGCAGTGCAGTGCCTTGGAGCGAATAAAGCGGCGGTGATGGTCAGGGTGACGAGGGGTTACAAGGGAAAGGAAGGGCGAGAAGAGTATGTAACTTGCCTCCGACAACGACGCACTTTATGGTCTGCATGGTGTATGTGAGTGAGTGAGGGTGTGGGGGTGTGGGGGTGTGGGGGTGTGGGGGTGTATGGGTGTTAGAGTGATTGCGAGTGTGAATGGGAGCTGTGGGATGGGAGAGAGTGAGATGAGGTTTTTTTTGTGCGGGTGGTGTCTTGGGTCGTTGTGGGAGAAGAGATGGGGGATATGAATGAAGAGAGTGTAAGGGAGAGAGAGAGAGAGAGAAGAAAGAGTGAAGGTGTAAACCACAAAAAAATGGAGGGAAAACGCACAGTCTACTGCTGCCTACTTTGTACGTGAGGACCGCTGTACTGCCTGCCTGACAGCCATACTGTCCACTCACCATCGACCTCGTCTTCCCCCTTCCCTCCTTTAGAAAGACACATGGCGTGGATGTGTGGATTTTGAAGGCATCCATCACTATGACCGACCGTCACCACACAGCGAAGGTTTGAGTGTGTGTATACAAACAAGACTCGTGCGTGGCAATAAGGATGTACTGTAGAACCATAAGACGCCACCAAAAAAAAAACTACATGCATTTTGTGCACAATGTTGCCTCTCTGGTATGCACTCATTCGGACATAGACTATCTCCCTTAATGCTCTATATCCTCGCATTCTCAACTCAATACTGGCTTTTCAAGTCGCTCATGCTGTACTCTAACTAGATTCAGGTGCCACTCCTGTATATGTTATTAAACAATAGTGGTGCATCGTTTGCCAGCCAGGACTTGTTGCTGGAATGGGCCGGAATATTAATGACGAGCCGTACTGGGGCATGTGCGGTTGATCTACCTTTGGGAAGCTGAGGAGGCTAACGAAGCCATATTAACAGAAGCAGTGCTGGTAGTTTACTTTGAGCCGTTTTATGTCGAGTTCTTGCTGCCATGTCGTCGGAAAGGAGAGAAGAGCGTAACGAGGAAGTGACGATTGTTGTCCAAGGCTTGAACATCCTCGCTGGGATGGTCTTTAAGGGGAGGTAAGCGGCTAGGCGCAGGAACAGCCGGCAGAAACGCGTCGGATACCTACGCGGGCAAACCAGGAAGAGCAAACAGTTGTAGCAGTTGCAGATGCCTGTAAACCCACGAGAGCATCCGAGGGACAGCAACCTAAAGTTTGGATGTACTACACACTCCACGCGAAAAGTTCCCTTGATTGCACATATTTGGCCCTTCTTTCGGATTGAGAAGGATGCCCGCGTTTTTATTCTTATTTCAAGTTCACCGGTCGGGCACTTGAACAACGACTTTTATAAAAAAAGAGAGTCGCAGGTCGTTCTGACATGGGTGTATTGCTGCCTCCATAGGCTGGCCCGCTGTCAACAGCCATCGTGCCCCTCTGTGCGCTGGATGCCTGTCTTTATGTCTTTATCCATCAGAGGGAAGGGAACCAGCAACCTTATCGCCCAGCCCATCGCAATCAGTGTGGACGAATAGTCCCATCGAAACTCAGCCTGCGCGAGGAGAGGGTAGAGGATGGGTCGGCGAACGTAAATAAAAAAAAAACAATCTATTGAACCATAATCTGCTCTGCGGGTAGTCGACACTGCTCTTGGAAAAGAATGCCCGCGAGGGAGAGGGGTTCATCAGAGGGGAGTCGTGCGTGTGCTCAAATATGATTTCGCCTTCCTCCACACGACGCATCTTATCTCTGCCAGTATCTGTGTCCATTTATTTATTTTTTGGGCGGTCGTGGAAAAAAAAAAAGACCCGCTCACCCAACCACGACAACCCCACCCAACTCTACCCGCATATCTCTTCCTCCCTCTCTTCCCCCTCCTCTCTCTTTCTTTCTCTCTCTCTCTCTCTTTCATTCATCCTCTCCATCCTCTCTCCATCGCTCGCTCGCTCTCTTCTTCACATACACACCACACCATGTTTTCCGCCCCAAAGATGAGCCTCGCCAAGGTCGCCGCCAGGGCCTTCGTCACTCCATTGGTAATACACCCGTCTGACCGCCCCAATATTACTGCACTCTCGACGGTGCAGGAGCCACCCTGGACAGATCTACCCAAAAAAAACAAAAAAAAAAAAAAAACAGTGGCGTCCAGCAGAAATCAGGCGCTTTGTTCCCCCAACCAAAAAAAACCAGCACCTTTGGATACTAGGGCTCACGCGTCGTGGAGCTACCTGTAAACCATGGAGACACCACTCGAGTGCGATTTTTCACACGGGGATCACCAGCAGTCGGCATTTTTCACTTGCACTTATCATGTCACTAGTATTAGCGGCATTGACCAATTGACACTCGGCTTCGTCTTATTGCTGCTAGACCGTTCGCACCTTTGCCTCGTCCGCCGTTGCCCGCAACGTCAGCATCAACCTCCACGAGGGGTCCTTCGAGGCTTACAACTGCGATGTTCCTTCGCTTGACGTCAAAATCTCCAAAGAGGAGCTTATCAGGATGTACAAGAGCATGGTCACCATGAGACGTATGGAAATGGCCTCCGACGGTCTCTACAAGGCTAAGCTTATCCGTGGTTTCTGCCACTTGTGCACTGGTCAGGTAACAAAGACAATGCGTATATTTCATGCGGATGGAAGCCTTGGCTGGGACCAATAGCCGCGCTTTCCTTATATCTCTTATTTTGGTAAAGTACAGTGAACTCACCCCTCATCTCCATTCTGTTTTCTGTTTTGCAATCGGACTTGAACGATAACAGGAAGCCGTTGCCGTCGGCATGGAGACTGCCCTGACTGAGGAGGACAAGATCATTACCGCTTACCGCTGCCACGGCTTCACTTACATGCGTGGCGGTTCCATCACCTCCATCTTGGCTGAGCTTCTTGGGCGCAAGGCTGGTATCTCTGGCGGAAAGGGTGGCTCCATGCACATGTTTACACCCAACTTCTTTGGAGGCAACGGTATTGTCGGTGCCCAGGTTCCTTTGGGTGCTGGTATTGCCTTTGCTCAAAAGTACCTCGGTCACAAGGCTGCCACCTTTGCCCTCTATGGTGACGGTGCCTCCAACCAGGGACAGGTCTTTGAAGCCTACAACATGGCCAAGCTGTGGGATCTCCCCGCTGTCTTTGTCTGCGAGAACAACCGCTACGGAATGGGAACTGCTGCCAACCGCTCCTCTGCCAACACCCAGTACTTCAAGCGCGGTGATTACATCCCTGGTTTGAAGGTGCGCTAAACGGCGGTTTGTCCTGCTGCTTTCATTTTCGTTCCTTCATCTTGTCCCCGACACCATATTAATCTTTATTCTTGTATTATCATTTCTGTTTCCTATCGCAGGTCAATGGTATGGATGTCTTGGCTGTTCACCAGGCCTGCGCCTACGCCAAGGAATGGACTTCTTCTGGAAAGGGTCCTCTTCTGCTCGAGATGGAGACCTACCGCTATGGTGGCCACTCCATGTCCGATCCCGGTACCACCTACCGTACCCGTGAGGAGATTCAGCACATGCGTTCTAACAACGACCCCATCACCGGGCTGAAGCAGCGTCTTTTGGAGTTCAATGTGGTCACTGAGGATGAGCTGAAGGCCATCGATAAAGCTGCCCGCGCCGAGGTCGATCAGGCTGTCGAGGAGTCCAAGGCCTCGCCTGAGCCCGATTTGGATAGTTTCTGGACCCATGTCTACCAGAAGGAGGCCGGTATTCCCTTCTTGCGTGGACGTGAGCCCGAGGAGTCCCACCGTTATTAAATTGTGGGGGAAACAGGACAGAGGAGGATCAATGAAGCGCGACGTCAGTGTCAACAATTATAGCTAGAACAATCCGGGTGCTTATTAGCATGCACACATAGTACATATCAAACATTTTTTTTTCATGAACCATTCATCAACGCCATTCCTCGGAGAACGAATTGATTTTATTGTTGTTATGCCTGGACAGCTTCACGCGATGTCTGGTTGACGTGTGAGAGATATGTGTTCCATCCTGGTGCGTTAAAGATAGAGAGAGGTAGAGAGGTTGGATATGATTAGACGACTGGGTTTGATAAGAGGGAATGACAGATAAGCGCAGGAAAGCTTACCCAGAGCAAACGTGTTTACTACCATCAGACGATGCTGTAAAGGCACCAGCCAAAAGTTGAAACATTGGACGGCAGGCCAAACGATGTAGTTGCTCTTTAGCGCTCCAGGATATCCCTATGATCAGTTGCCCATATTGCTTCGTTGGTTCCCTTACTCTTCTAGTAACCATGCGACAACATTGAATATAATCTTCCTGCATAGATAATGAATATAAACGCGTCATACCTTTTGCAGCCGCTCACGAATGACCTGTGGACTCGCCCCAGCCAACAGACCCTGGCCGATAAAGAACGAGGCAATGAAGCAAGGCGCGAAAAACAGTTGATCGACCGCCACCCTGCCAAGCAAAGACCGGACGGGTGTCGAGAGGCGAATGGTCCTGTCTAGGAATCTGTACCAATGATGGAGCACGGGTCCAGCAAAGGCGGCTCCAAATAACGCCATTCTTGCGGTCCTTGTCTTATCCCAGCTTGACAACGAAGAATCCAAAAACGGTGACAGTCTCATGGATGGCTTTTGTTCGATAAAAAAATGTGCTATCAGGTCCCCGGTGCCGAACAGCATTCCTGGGGGTGGACGATAGAGGGGGCAGAAAAAAAGCAATTGGACAGGTACCATTCACTTACTGTTAGGTTTTTTTTTTTTTTTTTTTTTTTTTTCGACCACCTCGACCTGCACACAACACAGCATCGAGACAAAATGCAGCGTCGCCTCCTTGTTCTACTCAACTCACATAGCTGACTCCCTCTTAACTTCCTTAAAAACTACCTGTTGTCACGGCCTGTGTGGGCAAGGGATAGTTGGCCAAGGCACGAGTGTAAAATCCAAACATTGCCGGATATTCCTGACTTGTATTGTTCCGTTGCTCTTTTAGGACGTTCGTATCGACACAACTTGAAAACAGATTGAGTCAGAGAAAAGAAAGAGGGATGAAAAATAGAAAAAAAAAGGGAAAAGGAAAAAGTAAAAAAAAGCGAATGGCGGAAGGTGTGACAAGCGACATATCACTCAACTGCAAACCTGCAACGTCGTTTGCCCCTCCTCATCATCATCCAAAGATGAAAAAGAATAGTTCCCAATCCGGGGTTCGAACCCGGGCCGCCTCGGTGAAAGCGAGGAATCCTGACCACTGGACCAATTAGGATACGATATTTCGTGCTTATAAGACTCTTATATTTCAATTTTGCGAAATTCCATATATGCATTTTCTATAAATGCACATTCTTTAACTGCACATGCAATGATGGAACGGTGTCTGCTACTGCTGGACTGCCTGCAAACGAGGAGGCGGTTGACAATCATGAAGGAATGGGGAGGATATCGTTTTTGTAGCAAGCAGTTTTCAGTGTTTATCACACTGATGAGGGGTGTATTGATTTTAGCTGGCGCCAACTAGTACCAATACACCCACTGATGAGGTGTGGTAATTGTTGCGCAGGAAATCCCATGTCGTTGAGGATCCTTGTTAATAAAAAAATAAAAGCAACTATTGCGTAGGCTCTACGGGCAGGCCCGGGGAATACTCTGCTTTGGTGGAGAGGACAACTGCGATAGATCGTTCTGATAGATGCGCAGAGTCAATTGACTCGAGAGACAAACTGGTAACATTCAATTGCACGTTCATTTCCCTCTCTTTGTTTTTCCTTTTTTGTAGCCCTGATTCCCTGCTGAGCGCCGCAACCTTCCTTCTCGCTTCACGACTCCTTCCTATCTACCTTCACATTGACTAGTAAGCACGAAGAAACTTTTCAACATAGCTTAGATATAAAACATCGAGGTATTTTTATAAGCACCTGACTCAGTTGATGCTTCGCCCAGTTGGCTGGCCCTGTAATGTATCCGTCATACTGTCTTGCTGCGACACAAAAGAAAAATTAAGAAACAGAGCCAGCGAGAGGGCGGTCAGAGACAAACATGGTGCTACAGATCGTCTTAAGACACGAATGATGCTAGTAAGGGTAGTGCCACAGTATTATACCCGAAAGAACCCTATCGAAATTAAGCGCCGGATCACAGAACACCTGCGATCAACTTCGCATGCCCACCAGCTCCCCAACCAGGCCCCGCTGGCTCCATAGAGCATATAGAAAGGCTCTAGATTCCTATTTAATAAAGCATTCGTTCTTACCCTCACTTCTCTATCTCGAATTTGCTATTACAGAGAGATTTTGTGAAAATATGCGGCGCTAAACAACATAAACCATGGAAGGCCATAGAACTTTTGACGAACACTGTAATCTGTGAAGACCATGTTTAAATCGCACATCATATACTAGAGGTTATCTTTCTCAGAAGCACCAAGTTTAAGATAGTGAACTGGCATCGAGTGATGGTAGGTTCAGGAACCAATAGTACTTTTAATAAGCAAGGCACCATTGTTCATACACTTCCTGCTTAGGCCAATTGTTAAAGTTAATAGAAATATAAAGTTTTAAGAGTTAGAAGCGTGGGAGTCAATTTCGTCCCCTCACGCTTACTGAAGTAAGTGAATGCACTGGAGACAAAGTGTTCGGAGGAGAAAGAGCGCTTTGATGGTCATGGTCATGGTGCCGTGTAACCAAGAAATTTTTCTCTTGGAACGACTACGGGATAATCCCTTCGCCTGTCAGGAAATTTTGAGTCAGGGGAATTTTAGTTTTTACATTAATTTGGTGCGAAATATCATTTTAGAGGGGACGGCTTTGCTTGCCAATATTCGCTATTGAAGTGTCACGGATCTGGAATGTAAAGGCATGAATCAAGGCACAAACTACCCTTCAATTTGTATCAAGGGCATGGAAAGCGGTAGCATAAAAAAACTTTTAAATACAATATCATAGAAAAAATTACGCAAAATACATGTAAAATTCGGAACACCAGCGTTCCGGAAACAGACGAAGGGATACTGATTCCAAGTCGAAATAGTTTGCTCCGACATCTCGAAGTGTCATCAGACTATGTAGTGCATGTGGTTCTTGTAAATTCTTGCACCGAAATTTCGAAAAGTCGCTTTTCTCGCGGAAAAGATATCAAGCATGAGAGGCGTGTATGATAAGCGTGCAGTCATTACTCCTCTGTGATAATTATAGGTGGTGGTACTCGTTTTTCATTACTTTATAGCCGTTGTCCAGGCTACATGTTCATGGCCTGCGTTTCAGCGCCTGTCAACATCCTTTCTTCTCTCAAACCTGTATCTCGGCAACTTTGTGATAAAAGATTTTGTCCCTCTCGTTTTGCGTTGTCGCGGACTATCACTGTCATGTATTTGTTTGTTCTACCCTCCCTGAACCTCCTATCCCAGCATTTGATGGAAGGCCCCCGAAGGGTGGTATAGTTTATACACGTTCTGTATTCTGCTTCGACATCGCCTTAAGGTTCGAACTGCTCGGGAGTGACCTCACCTGAAGGAGTTAAACATCGAAACCTGCGAACCAATTAGGACTCAGGGAGTAAGCGTAGTCACTAGTCACTTGAACGTTTTTACAAAATCTTTGATATCCGCGTCGCGCTATACTTTTTTTTGTTAATATTATTAACGACAACACGAGTTCACTCGATCTCGCTTCTGCGCTGCGCTGCTACCATTCGTCTTTTTGACTGCCGGATCTTGGGGGCTTCCGCGCTCTATGGCTTTCGGATCCTCGATCGAGTTTTAAATCACACGGTGTATTGTATCAAGATGTTTTGCATTGAAAGATATAGCTGTAGTCCAGAGTCAATGAGAACAAGAGAGAGATCTTTAATTACAGCGACTGAGCGATTAGTCTACTTATTGCTCGGTGGCTTAAGAAATAGGGAATATGCCACACGCAGTTATTTGCCTCCCCAGGGGATATTCTCCCTGCACGCCCTTCCTATTAAACCTCCTTTTTTTCATGTTTATTTACCTCTATTGCTCAGATTTTAATCGTATAGAAAGCTGTATTTTGGATTCGGACAATCGTGTTTTCCCGCCTCGTCAGTGTTCTCTTTCTCTTTCTCTTTGGCTTTTTTGTCGGGACCATGTTGTTGGACTCTCGCATGTCTATCTCAATCTCTTTCTCTCGTCCCGCCTTCTTTAAATCCACTAAAGCAATTTCGGCAATGTACTCCCCACGTACCACATAACTCTCACGCAACATCTCTCTCTTACCCTTTGTCAATCTCTGCCCCACAATCTCACGGCTCGGCTCCCGGCTACGCTTTCAACCATTGAAGGCCTCTACACCTCTTCAGACCTCCACACAAGCACTCGCAACCGTTGAGGATGCAATGCAAAGACGGCGTCTTGTCTGTGAGTTTTTGTTCGATTACTCGTCTTTATTTTGTCCCTGTAAGAGGTCAAAAGCACAGCGACAGCAAATATACCTGATATTTGGTGCCCTTTCATCGTACATCTGGCCTCCATCGAACATTAACCATACAATTCGCCCCTTGTAAGACTATCTTCATAATTTTTTTTTACTGCTATTCTATTTTTATTATATACGCTTTGATATTCGCCTATGAGGTTCATCAGATCTGAGAATTAGGATGCCCGATCTGCTCACGAAAGCTTGGTCCGCTTCACCGACCAGCTTCACTGATGCAGTTTTTTTAAATTCTTTCCGTCGTAATATCCTATCATGATCCGAATCTTCCACCCATGCATCATCTTTTTATTTTTTATCTATTACTATGCTGCCGTGAAGGGTCATGGCCTTTCCGCTCATTGATGGGCCGTATGCTATCCTCCATGTTGCCAGTGAGCAATGTTATTTTGTCTCTTCCCGCAGACCCTTTTTTTCCCTATTTTGTGGAGTACCCCCTGGAATAAACAGCGGGTCATAGCTTCCTATTTTCCCAGGTTGTTATCCAGTGGCGAAATCATCCTTAAAAAAAAAAAAAAAAAAAAAAAGTTGGTTATTGGGGCTGTATCAAGTAAAGCGGGTAAACGCAACATTTATTCCTTTTACTTTTTCTGAGTGCAGTGTCTACCAATGTGCTCACTTTGACCAATGATGAGCGTGCGAAAGAGGTCTCGACGAGAAGGATTTAGACCAGTGCTTTCGAAGCGTTGTTGCGACGAGTTACACGCCGAAAGAAAAAAAAAAAAAAAAAAGAGCTGGCGCGTGGGGAGGAAGGGGCGATCCGTCTGCGATGACGATGCGGGCCAAACCTTCCACAGTTTTGGTTCCTTGATTATGATGGAATGAAAATCTTCATCCCCACATTGCAGGATGTAAACACAGCATTTCTCACTCCTTTGTCCAGACCCCTCCTTAAGAAATATATCCCGCTTGCCCTGACAAACAACAACACGTGTGTTCCCTCATTTCCATCTCCACCATGCATACACACATACGCCTTAGAAAGCAAGCTGCCATCCTGACGACGCGTCTGTTTGTTGGCACGTCATCCTAGCATCAGAGCTTTGCTTTGTGCTACCATCGGGCCTCCTCTGGACGCGTTCGCCTTATGAAGTTTACCCCTGCCCTTACTACGTAACTGGTAACAATTACGTCCGTTAAAATAACGTTTGGGATCGACCTTTTTTTGTCTACAAACGGACAAACAGACAATTGAGCACATCGCCTCGTAAAAGGGGCGCCCTCTGCTCTTCTCTTCCTTTCTTTCTTTTCAATATTCTCTTCTTGTCTTACTTATTCAACTTATTTCTTCCTCTCTCCTCCTCCAAAAAAAAAAAGAAGCAATTAAATCAGACATATTATAGATTATATACATCTATAATCCAACAACAGGATCGATGGAAAACTCCATCCACAACCAAGAAATGTCAACAAACATCGGTTACTCGCTAGACGATCAGCAGAAACAATTCTACGTATTCGAGGAAGGCCGGTACTTTCCCAAGCTGGACTCTGCGAACCCGAATGCCCAAGGTACAGTATGGAGAACAAATCCCCTTTATCCAGTGTCTGGGTACACAAGGTGCTCTCATCAAGGTGCTCTTAATTTCAGTGCTTTGGCGTCAAACTCAATTGCATGGCAACTGAACACGAAAACCTTGTCCTCATTTCATACTACGCAATTTCTAGTTCTACTCAGGGACGGCGGCGACCTGTTCATGGAGCATGACTCGAAGTATCATCCTGTCAAACTCGAGGACTTCGACACTAACTCATTCGGTCGTGTGCAAGGAGAAGGCGCACCTATAGAGCAATCGAAATATCGCGACCAGCAGCAGCAACTATATCATGGGGGAACCACGGGATCCGACCGCCCGGTAGCCAGCGTTTTGCAATCGTTGCCTCTTCACCAGCAACAGCAGCAGCAGCAACAGCACCAACTTACCACAACGAAAGTATCTTCGCTCAGCATGCTTAAGTCTCCTATCGATTCTTACCTCACTCCTGTGGGGTCAGCCCTCCCGGACAGTTTCTCAAAACCCCTGGTGTCTGCAGGACGAGGCAGGGACGGGTCAAATAGTCGCACATCGAGCCAGGAAACAGAGGGTACACCATCCTCAGCAATGTTAAACCTTTCAATTGCGCCATCTGGACAAAGCGAGGGGCCTTTTCAGATTGCTGCGACCATGCAGCAACATCAAAAGGCAAAAAGTCAGTCAATACTCAGTCCTCAACAGCAACAGTTTCAGCAACAGCCACCACTACTGTCTACAAATGCCAGTACCCCATCCCCTTCTTCTTCTTCTTCCACTCTTGGCACGACCTCGTCAGGGTCGACCGATACCATTAGCGAATTGCCCGAGGATGTGGTGATCCGGAGGGCAGAGCAGAACCGCGCAGCACAACGGGCGTTCCGGCAACGGAAGCAGAAGTATATCAAATGGCTCGAGAGCAAGGCCGAGGAACTGGACGAGGTCTACAGGATCATGGCTTTGGTTCGAGCCGAGAACCAGCAGCTCTGTAATCTGGTGGTGGAACTGGATGAGAAGCTGAACGGATCCAAAAGTATGGCTGCTGCAGGCACCCACGAAAATTCCAACGGACCCCTTCAAGACACAATATCAGTAGGAGGAGCAGTGACGACACCACTGACCAGACTGCCGGACTCGGCAGTGATGGCTCTGACGGGGGAAAATCTCGGTGCACATGGGCCGAAGTCCAGGGGCATTCATGGAACCGACGTGGCGCTTAGTAAAGAGATTTCGATGCGACTGATGAACCTAGCTACGTTCCCAGGCCTGAATGGGGAACGCGATACGGCCATGATGAATAAGATTAAGTATCACCCGCGATCATCCATATATAGCAAGGGCAGTAGTGTTAAAGGCAAAATGGCCTTCAAGATGAGTCAACAGACGAAGCAGCAGGGTGCACTCTTGCAGGCAGCTCTCCAGCCTGGAAAGTTAACCCAAGAGCATCAGCAACAACCAAATCAACAGCAACAGCAACAGCAACAGCAGCAGTCGCTTATAGAATTGAATGGACAAGTTAGTAGAGCTCAGCAGAACGGACTATCATGGATGAACTACTCCTCTGACGCCTCTACAACGCCCCCAGCAGCATTTTGCCCTCCCACATCTTTATCGCCCCCTCACTGTAAGTTGCGCATGGATGTCTGAAATGGCGGGAGAGAATATTGCGGCATGTCGCAAAGAAGACCTTCTGATATGGTCCTCTTGTCTTTCTGGCCCCATGCCAATAGTGACCACCAATGGATCACTTTTAATCTCTCCTCAGCAAAGCTCGGCCTACATCTCGCCTCAGCCTTTAGGTGTCACACCATCTGCCCCGCAACAGCAACAACAACAACAACAAGGACAACATCAGCAGCTGCTGCAGCAGCAGCGGCCTCACCACTCTTTAACGAACCCTGCAAGCAGCTTTATTGGCATCCAGCCAAACTACAGCGGGATTCCATTGCTCAACCCCACGGCGGGATCACAGACAGCCCCGCTGGGAATGCAGCTCGACGCTGATCTTGCATCCCAGCAAAGGAGCGGCACACGGTTCCACCAACACCCTAATTTTACTGTTACGCAACAACATCAACAACATCATCTCAGTTCGCACTCTTCGTCTTCCGCACCCTCTCCAGTCCAAAACGTGGCCCAGGTCCATGCACATGGCCGGATAAACCCTCTCCAGCATCAATTGCATCACTATCCTTATGCCAACTTATATCATCAACAACAGCCTATGCAGCAGCAACAACAACAACAGCAGCAACAGCAGCAGCAGCAACAACAACAACAACAACAACAACAACAACAACAACAACAACAGCAGCAGCAGCAGCAGCAGCAGCAGCAATTACAATTTTACAACCAGCTTCCTCAGAGCCCATTCTCAATAGCAACACAACTGCAGCAGGAAGCTGGACAGCTCTCCTGGCTGGAAGATGACGCGTCGGGAGCGGGTCGCGGTAGACGATCCTCGATGCCGACGTTACACCTGTCTATGCCTTTGCATGGGAACACTCCCAACGATGATCACAGCAGTAGTATTAGCAATATCAGCATTAGAGATGAGGGCCCTAGGAACACTAGTGGCACTCATATCATTAGTCACAATACCCATGGTAGTAATAGCAGTAGTATCAATGGCGGCGGTAGTGTCAGCGGTAATGATAATGGTCGCAGTAGTATTACTAGCACGGACGAGTGTAATAGTAGTAGCCAGAGCGCTCCCATGATGGGCGTGGCTCGATAACGGATGGGGTGGGGGTTGTCGCAGCAGCGGCAGCAGAGCCAGCGGCAGTAGAGCGACTGGATAGGAAAACAACAACAACGACAAAATAAAAAAAAAGAGTCCAGGACCCGACGCCGAGAAACAAATAATAATAACAATAAAAAAAAAAAACTAGAGATGCATGCATGTGCATGTGTCTGGTAGATGATGTATCTCTCAAGGTGACCGCTGTCTTCCTTTGCACAAATCTGGGGTTGTCAGGGCACTAACATAATGAATAAAAGATGGGACCGAAATCTGCGCGTTCCAATAGCATACGCCTCATGATAGCTGTATGTCTCGTTGGATGTGAAGCATGAGAGGGATGATGGACTTAAAGATATTTTCCTGCAGAAAGGAGCCGTAATTTGTTCCAGTCATCGCTGAGCAGGCCATTTCAAGAAGAAAAGAAAAGAAAAATGATACGGTATAGTAAATGCGAAAACGAAGCTCTTGTGCCAAAAACAGAACGACGACACGACGACACGACACTCCCTGCGGGGCAAACAAAAGACATAACATCAGCATCCGAGGAGTTTATAAGGTATCAGGATACATTGCTTCTTTTTTCTGAGGTCAAGGAGCCCTCTGATTTGCTGTGCAGTGATTCGGAATGCGGGATTTTTTTTTGCTGTCAGAAAAACAACAGCGCCGGGAATAGCAAGGGGGCGGAGGAGAGCTGCATGGTCGATATTTGTCTACGAGGACCAACAAAAGTGATGGCACTCCAGTGCCACCGACTTTTGCGAAATGAACTGTTCAGTCGTCTGCCTTTTTTATTTTTTATTTTTTTTATCCGCAACCCGAAAGTCGCGGTATGATTCTGGTTTCCGTGCCAGGTGGCGGGTCGTTCGGCGAGGGAATTTAGATGGCGTAGATTGAGAGATGGGAGGCGAGTGAGAGGAGAAGGAAGGATCGTTTGATCCCTTTGTTGATGTTGCTTTTACTGTAACCAGCGGCTATGGAGTTGATCGCCTCGTACAAACCAATAACGGTAAGAGCGAGTAGCCCAACTACTCAGGTGCAGGAACACAGAGAAGTGTAAGGATGGCGGAGGAGCAGAGGATGAAAAAGAGGTGATCGCAATGCCGGAGATTTGGGCACAGCATATTTGTTTTTTCTTTGTCAAATTTTAACCTGACGGACTAAAAAAACGAGAAAAAAAAAAAAGGAAAAGGAAAAGGAAAAAATCCTACGAATACTTGCATGTTGCGAGAATTATAGAAGTGTTCTATCTTCTTTCTTCTCTTTTTTCTTTTTCATTTTTCTTTTCGTTATCATCCACGTTTGTAGATCGGTGTGCCGCGCGCGTAGCCTTTCTAGTACCTAGGCATGGCAAGAACTAGAAAGTACTAAATGGAAGAATTTGCTTGCTGCATGTGCAATGGATACTCACGAATGATTATGTACAAATATCCGGCCATACGGCTCTTCTTATTATGCCTAAGACCGAGCCCCTATAGTGCAGCAAGACAGGATCGTTCTGTCTGTTAAGTTTATAGAAACTTGTATGAGATAAAAAAATAAAATAAAAGAACAAAAGGCTCTCACATTGTTACGCCTCTCGCTGGTTTCGTCTCATGTTGGTGCCTAGGTTAACCGGCAAGCGGCTTGTCAAATCCCTACGTTTTGTGAGCATTCGTGCCTTAGCGACAGACATCAAACGTACTCGCAGTCTGTAAGTGAGCGAACTTAACTACGGAAACGCTACATAGAAAAGGACGGCGCAATCGGAGGAGACAACAGAGTCGAAGGTGCTGATAAGCACTACCTGTCATCATTTTATTTATTTATCTTCCAGATCGCGTACATCCTGCCGGGCACAAAGATTTGGCGTCTGTTGTGCTCAAATGTAACCATTGGCCACAACCGAGATTGCGTCTTGTGCACAACGTTGGCCATGCACATTCTGAAAATCTGAATAGGCGCACTTCTATCCTCACGATTGAGCAGTGGTACATGCGTGTTGGTAATTTGTAAGAAAGTTCCGCTCAATTATTTATTGAATGAGGCGCACATAGTTTATCAAGGCGTTTATTACAGACAAACTACATTCTATGTGAATATGGCTCGAGTGTTGTTGAAGGTTGTGCTTGGAAGAATAGGGTGCAACGACCACAGCTTGATTGATGCTCAACCAATCGCATCCTTCTTTGTACTGCTGTTGTCCTATCCGCACCTGTTCCTGGCGGATCAAACAATCGCGTATTAGCATGAATGGACAGGAGCTGTTCACTCTGCACAATTCCCGTACATAAGCAAGACTTTTTGTCTTGGCTGCCCTGCACCTAGCGGGTGCATACATTGTGCATGCTGCAGTCAAATTGGGTAGGCTATGCTATCTATCTATGGACTCAGACACTGCCTGAAGCTGCGATGCAGCGACGAAGCCATTGTTTCCCGCAGAAAGACTGAACTGGGTTTGGCCATTTCGCACATTGGAGGTCTGCAGCAGAGGCCAAGAAGGGATAGCGATGCATTTTTTTTTGACAGATTCCTACGACTACCGCAGCTGAGTGAGAAAATAAAACAAGGGAATCTTCTGGGAGAGTGGAGTTGTTGATTCGATGATTACGTTTTCTTTAGCTGCAGTGTCCAGAGCGATGTGGTTACCAGGAGGTACGAACGCGTTCCGCGGATGTCCCCTACTCCTTGTCCCCAAGACCATACACGTCTTCATAAACGCGAACAAAAACGATACAAATACATAAACATACAATGTATATATGCAGCAAGTAACCGCGTCGTTTACTGTTTTCTGTGATCAAAAGTACATATGCATTAGGCAAGAACACTGATGATCGTTTGAGAAGGAAGAGGGGAATACTTCTGCCCTGAAATGAAATGGGGATATCGGAGAGCATTGACTGTACTAGTCAGAGGTCGGTGTCAATTGCAGCACCATGTCTCTTTTTCGTGTTGTTTTGGAGATCGGCCCATGGTGACTAGAAAAGAGATGCTATGAGATGATATAATACGATATGATATGATATCCGTGTCTGTGTATTTGCGTGTGGACAATGCTAAACACCACGTAAACATGGTCTAGTTCAGGTTCAGGTCCAGGTTCAGGGCCAGGTTCAATCCAGGTCCAAATCCAGGTTCAGTGCCTGTTTTTTGTGTTTGTTTTTATTTTTGACCTTTCCTTGCCTCTTTCATTTCTTCCCTCTCTCTCACTCTCGCTCCCCTCCTCCTCCCCCGTTCCTCCCTTCCCCCCTTCCCCTGCAGTACTGTACGTTCATCCTCTGTTTCTTTTCGTGTGTGTCCTTTGTTCTCCCCTCTTTTTTACTTCCCCTCCCCTTCCCCGCTTTGCTCTCTCATCCAGTCCACAGGCACACACTCACTCACACCTCTTTTGTTCCCCTTCCCCTCGCCCATTCTACCGGCTCTTAGATATCTGCCACACACAACCTGACACACATCACATCGCCTCCCCACTCCCACTTCAACCACTTCCATTTCCACTTTCGCTTCCAATTTGGTAATATACTTCGGAAAAAGAAAACCCAGCCTCCACTACTTCACTACTCTCACTTTTAACTACTCTGTCCTTTCAATTCACGTTCCTCGTCCTCGGTACTCCCTCCTCTCAGCAAATACAGCACACAACCCAATCGATCCCACTCCCATTTGATTCTCTACTTCCTCCCCTTGCTTTTGCTCTGAACCCAAACGCATACCCTTACTGACGTCCACTCTTATAAAATCACAGACCTTCAACCTATCCTGCCCACCCTCGCACACACACACACACACTGACGCATTTGCAGAGCCAGGCACATCTTCTTCCCTTTCTTTCCTTCCTCTCCAACGACTCAGCAACAAATCCATAAGGCAGCGGACCATCGCATCGGACGTTTGACGCATCGCGCATTTTATTCTTTCCCTTGTACAGCCGACAGTCGAACACTATAAACGGACACTCAGAATAGCAAACATCCTTTGATCCATCTCTCTGCTCAGAATCTGCGACCTTCTACCTCTGCAAGCGCGTCAGCCTTGCCAATCCCACCCTCACTCCTTCCGATCTCTGGATCGGCGTGCATCTCTGTTTTGTCCACTGTGTTCCAAGCTACGCTTCGTATCCAGTC